>NC_080573.1:113373994-113679369 GCF_029962835.1 Magnolia sinica | reverse complement strand
TGTTGCATGCCATATACGAACAGTCCCATCCTCTGAACCTGTTATTATAATGGGAAGTTCAGGATGGAAAC
The DNA here is from genome assembly GCF_029962835.1 of Magnolia sinica. Lineage (NCBI taxonomy): Eukaryota > Viridiplantae > Streptophyta > Magnoliopsida > Magnoliales > Magnoliaceae > Magnolia > Magnolia sinica. The sequence continues at coordinate 113,679,298 of NC_080573.1, read as the reverse complement.
AAACAGCAGAAACATTATGTGTATGGCCTTCTAGTGTCTGAACACAACTTTTAGTTTGGTAGTCCCACACCTGTTCCACAAATTAATCAGCAAAAATATGCCAAAATAAGCACATCCAACCCAGAATTGTTCGGAAGGACGAGGAAGCAGACCTTAGCAGTATGATCATCAGAACCAGTGATTAAATATGGTCTGTCACCACCAGTAAAGTAATCAACACAGTTCACCCCTTTCAAATGGGCATCCAATGTAAAATTTGGATCTGGGGAACCAAGATTCCATATCTGAAACGAAGAACAATAGAGATATATCACCAAGCAAAAACATTAAAATGAAACATGCTGTGTGTGATGAAACAAAGCCGCAGCTCACAACAAACTATTCTCAAACATTTTCAGCCTCACCTTTATGGTGCGATCGAGGGAGGCACTTGCAAATGTGTTGGTGTCTTTTGGATTAAATGTGACTTGCATCACATAGTGTGAGTGTCCCTCGAAAATCTGAGTACACATCCAGCCCTTCTCCCAATCCCAGAGCTTTATAAGCATGTCATCTGACGATGACAACACGTATGGAAGGGTTGGATGGACAGCCACACACCTGATGTAATCTGTGTGTGCTTCAAACACTTTGACCTTATCCATTGTATTATAATTGTAAACACGAATAAACATGTCATCTGCTCCGGCCACAACCCACTGTTTGCGTGCGATAAATTTTGCTGATCGCACTGCAAAATTAAGATGTAAAGTAACCATATATGTGAGTTATAGATTTTAGCAAGGACAGAAAATAATCCTGTGTAATTGAGTAAAATACCTGGTAATTCAGTGACCTCGAAAGACTTCGCCATAGTCTGTAGAAGTATCAACAAATTTTTAATCAGTTCTAAGAAGATATCATATCAATAAGTCAGTAAAATGTTAGACCACAAAGAAGATGAACTTCTAAAATCTCTGGAGGTGACATTACATTATAGATTTGGAAACAGGATTCTACATTCTGTTCATTTAGGACATTTACATACTTAGAAGCATGGCCATAATTAATTCAGTTGGTTAACTGCAATGTTGAGTACTGAGAACAGTGAATGCATAAATGTGTGCATGGCTTCCTTTATTTGTTAATTGAAGATTACCAATAAATTGAAGTTGAAGTATGAACTTTTGGAATTATACCGTGCTGTATAATGCTGTGTGCCTGCTGCCCTGTATATGCTGTTTCTTTCTTCATACTTGCACCGGTACATGTGCAACTCTACCCAATTGTGATGGAACATACGAACAAAAGTGGCATGCAAATCCAGACCATCAAAATAGTGGGGGCCAATGCCAACGGCCCATATAGTGTTTCCGATCTTTGGACATCTGAAGCATGAACTACTTGTCCTCACAACTTTTGATTAGATGCACATCAGTCGATTTTGGTCTTCAATTTATTCCAACTTTTGGATTACAACCCATCCAATGAGACACTCAATTTGCCTACCTCATATTAAGGCTGATACATGCCACTTGGACAGTTCCTGTTAGCATGCATATGGACATGGATAGACATACTGCATCATTTCAAATAGCTCCATCTTTTAGGTCTCCGGAATTATTTCATCCAATGGCAAGTTGCGATGGTTCTTTTTTCTTTTAAGAATGTGATGGTTCTTGTTCATGCTCTCAGAAACTGTAGACATGGCATATGTAATTGTAAGCAGAGTTAAACTGTACATATCATGGGCCCATTGTAGATTGGTCGGAACCCTAAAATCGGATTGATTGGACATTCATAACCTCTGATATGCAGACTTCTTTTTTTGTTAAATACAGGTTATTGATCGCTTTTCATTTTAACTGTCCATAAGATCACCAATCGCCCAGTCACAGCATCATTTCAGTATAAATGTTGGTTTGTAAACCAGCTAAAGTGGCACCAATTACGTATATTATTTATCTTGAGCTTAACTGTATGCCACATGTACCACTTCTTATCAATAAATATGAACCAGCACACTACCAGAGCATTGAAGTTTTTCTCTCTAGGTTTTAGCTTACATTTACTGTTTCCCTAGGATGTATATATGTATATGTATATGTAATAATGTAACAAGAGTTATTTGATAACTCCACAACTGTGTAATGCTCCATAAACATGCACACCATTTAGCTCATCTTAAACAGCTGGATTAGTTGGAAACAGTGTTCATGGGGCATATACTCAAAATCAAATTGACTGGACAATGTTGAACTCTGATTAGTGAACATTTGTTTCTCAAATTCAGACCTTCAGCCATTTTCTGTTTTTCTCATTTGTAAGAGGTTCACCAACCAGCCAATTACAACAATATTTCAGTGTAATATTTGGGTTATAAACCATGGAAAGTGGGGGGCACATAGTTTGGACGGTTTAATCCGTCATGCTATGTGTACAGTCTCTCAGTGCACATGTTCGATTGGAATGGAGGGTTTCTCACAAACCCTAAAAACAACGTGTACCCTTCTACAATTCGATAGGAATGGAGGGTTTCTCACAAACCCTAAAAACAATGAGAAAATTTCACCCTTTCAACACAAGAAAGTCTTTTTTTTTCTTTTCTCAAGCTCCAATAGGGTTTGACGTTTTGCTTTTATAGTAAAACTTTGAAAAAATTACAAATATGCCACTCACTTAAGTGACATGACCCACCATCCAAAATAAGCAAACAAAAAGACTGAATATCAATTTTAACCGTCAAATAAATCCTAAAAATAACAAAAAACATAAATGAAACAAGATCAGGGTCCAAGGGGCTTAGATATGGAAGATTTGGTGGCTCGATGGCCTAATCGACAAGATTCAATGATCTGATGGACACGAAATAAAAATCCTATGACTAAAAAATGTCTCCTAAGCAGCCCATATGCATCATCCCTAAGTGGGGTCTTCCTGATGCATGTCCAATGCATGTGGGGTCTTCAAAATGGCCCAGCAGGCCCCATCTGGAACTCGTCTCCCATTCACAAAGAGAGTTATGCTGATGTGGGTGGTCGCCTCTGTCTCTGGTACACCCGAGTAGCTCTTCCGATGTCCCCATCAACTCTCCCCGACTACTTAGAATTCGCCACTGGCGAAATAAAGTTGTGGTAATGCTCGAGGAGGTCGGGATCAATGCGCTAGAACTCTACCTCTGTAATCCAGGTGTTGTCTGACTCCGACCTATTCTTCCACTTCACGAGGTATTTCTGATATTCTCCATGGCGGGTAGAGACTGCTTGGTGGCCCAAAACATGATTGATCTCTTTTTTCCGTCCAGGTAGTGATGGAAGAAAAGGCAATGCGTGGGAAGTAGGGTCTGGTAAAGGCCATGGGCAAGGGACAAGGTTAGAGATACCATCATCTGGGGTAGGAGAAAGGTTTGCAGGAGGGCTAGAAGATAGAGGTGTGGGTCCGTCACAAGGCACAAGGTCCTCCACGTTGAATGTTGCGCAAATGTCCGTGTCAAATGGAAGATCCACCACATACGCATTGGTGCCCACTCTTGTCAAAATTTTATATGGACTTACATTGCGAGCATGCAATTTCCTCACGGTTCCCTGTGGGAATTGTTCGGGTACGTCACCCACCTGAAACTTCTTAAACTTACGATGTGAATCTGCAAAGATTTTATAATATTGATTACTAGCTTCAGTGCACCTCTTGATCTCGCTATGCAAGTCATGAATATGCCGTGCAAATGCTTCTGCGGACTGAGATGGCCTATTTGAGACGGGCATGGGTATGAGATCTATAGGCGTTCTAAGCTTGTACCCAAATACTATCTTGAATGGATTCATTCCTATAGACCTATTGATGGAATTGTTGTATGCAAACTCAGCTACGGGCAAAATCGCATCCGAGGTCCTAATATGGTCTCCCACTAGACATCCTAACATATTCCCTAAGCTCCGATTGACAACTTCTGTCTGACCATTAGTCTGAGGATGGTATGGCGAAGATAATTGCAACTTAGTTCCCATCATGTGCCATAGAGTTTTCCAAAAATAACTCATAAACCACACATCTCGATCTAACACAATGGTCTTCGGCAAACCATGCAGACGAACAAGAATATCTTAGCCACATTAGTGGCATTAGACGTTTTAGAACATGGGAGGAAGTGAAACATTTTCGAAAAATGATCCACAACTACAAAAATGGAATCGTGCTTTTTAATTATCTTGGGAAGCCCAAGCATGAAATCCATGCTAATATTAACCCATGGTGCATGAGGGGTTGGCAAAAGTGTATATAAACCAATGTTGTACTTCCTCTGCTTTGCTAGCTGACAAGTCCTATATTGCCCTATAATGTTAGCCAATCTTGCTTGAGACCAGTGTTCGAAATATCGGTATCGCACAATGTATCGCACCCTTGAGATACAGATATGTATCGGTTATCGCACGGGATATATCGTTTGTATTGCATAGTTTATCGCACTTTTTGGGAAACATTGGGAAAATGGTTGAATTTTTTAATGGAACTTTGGGGATTGTTAAAAAGGCCCTTAATACACACTTTTAAATCATAACATCTCAAAAAAAAGATGCACATAATAAATTTCCTTTGTATAGGGTCCTAAGTTATGCGGTGTTTAACTGAACTAATGCAACTATATTTAAATTGAATGAATGATATTTATAAATATATCATAGTCATGTATGAAAACACAACCAATTCATTGAAAAGCAAAATAAGAACTGAAGAAGTAAAATTTGATAAATATACATATCAATGATGGGGACTAGTTGTGGTCTAGACCCACATAGAGTTGCGTGGTGGCTCGTAATCATCTGCTCCACAATTTGACAATATTGTGCCCAAGTCATAGTAGAGTGGTACTAGTTAAGATACTCCCTTACATAACGCTGGTACTCATCCTCTCCAAACTGAATCAATACGCCCATTCGTGGGTACTGTGTAATCGTCACAGTCTGTAACTGATATGGATCTGGGAAGGGCACATATGAAGCTCCTTGGTATCCATATTGTTGGTCATATCCATACTGCTGCTCATATCCTTGCTCATATGTAGAAGTGAACTCCTGACCAGGGTTGAAAAATGATGTGCCGTAACTGCTGGAGTCACTCGTCGCATATCCACTAGGTCCATATCCATGCCCATACTGTGGCACAGAACTCGAGCTACTCTCCAATGTTTGTGATCCAGATTCATGTTGTGGCCTGTAACTCGAGCTCCCCTCCCTCGTCCGTGATCCAAATCTAGAGCCACCTCGCTTGCCACGAACGCTTGTGTCCCTCATGCATTTTGCTAGCAGTTCCTCCTCAAAATCTGAAAGTTTATGAGTCTTCTTTTTCTGCAGTAGCTTTTGACGCGTGTATGTTTTATTGTAAACAAGACGAGGTCGTGGTTCTCCTGGACGAGAACCATGGTCAGGGTCCTGCGTGGAATGATCAAAATTCTCCTCCCCGGTAAAAGGGCTAAGAGGCCTCTTATCCTGACTCCCACCTGTGTCGCCACCATCTCCGTTGCCACCACCATCATCATCATCATCATCCTTACTGTCATCAGAGTCATCATCACCCTTATCGCCGCCATCATCATCACCGGACTCATTTCCTGCATCACTCTCTGACTCAGTCTCGGTGTCAGATAATGTTTCCCCGCCACGTGTCCCGCGTGATAGTGACTGCCGCGGGCTGCCCTCCGGACTCCTCGTTAATGGGTCGAATGCTTCATCAGGAGACCTCTGCTGCTCCACATGTTTGTCAACATTAATCCCTTGTGTCTCTGCTTCTGCCGCAATATGTGGCTCTGGTCGCCCATCCGAGGTATCTAAGTCATCCGACCTAACCCACTGGTAAACTAGGTCATCCTCCGCATCCTCAGCATATGCATGCTGTCCGACTGTCATCAGGTCCAGTGGGTCTTCCTGTGCTTTTCTTCTTCTTTCCGAGCGGAGCAACCTCTCTCGTAACTTCATATTGTAGTGACAATACACTAGCTTCTGAAGCCTCTCATACCCTATTTTATTACGTTTATTTGTATGTATGAGGGAGAATGTACTCCAATTCCTTTCACAGGGTGACGAGGACACCGTCTGTGCAAGCACACGGACAGCCAGTCGTTGTAAAACCTCACAGTCAGTCTCATACATGGACCACCATTCGCATGCATATCATAAGATTCTTTCATTATCCTAGATTTTTCAAAATAATATAAAAGTTAAGTTTACTACAGTGACTCACATGGCATCATGGTGTTCCTTGACTTCACTGCAGGGTGACACCCAAACATCCCAACTGCATCGCGGAATTTAACAATCTGTTGATGGTGTATAGCAACTAGAATAAGTGTTTAATGATTGAGATGAAGATAAGGATAATGTAAGTGCGGAACATATTTACCTCACTACCAAAGGTGCCTTTCCCTGGACAGTCGGGGAATAAGTGATCGTACACCTCATGTACAGCCCTTTTTAAAGAATTATCATCGAAGAGGTTCCGGCTGTAGTGGTATTTGGGATTTAGGAAATATGCTGAAAACCAACATATACACATCAATACAAACCTCATTTATTATTGCATATGGGAAAAAAAATCCATATAGGTACTTACCGGCCTGATGTAGTGGGTGAGAAAGCGTCTTTTCCCAACGATCGTCTATTATTGCATGCACCCACTTATATGCATTGGGAGCTTTAACCATGATAGCCTCTTTCATCAGCTGTATAGACGGATACAACGACCCCATCGACGGATTTGTCTCATTATCCACCATCCTCAACACCACATAAATAGGCTCTATAATACCCACAACACCACGCACTTTATCCCAAAATGAATTTCCCAGCACTAGCTCCTCGATTCTATAGGTTACTTTCGTCAACCTCTTTTTCCATTCTACGTAATCATAAGAGGCGAAAAGCTCTCACAACCCCTGTTTGTGTTTGAGAAGGCTACTTAAGGCGATATAATTTGTGGCGAACCACGTCGCTCTGGGGCGCACTATATCCCCACTACACCTCTCACGCATTGCGGCTAATAACCATGTGTGGTTGTATACAAAGTTTGTGATGAGCCGTGCATCAGTAATTACAGTTTTCACCGGCGGCCTATCCTCGATCCCCTCCAGCATGAGATCGATGCAATGGGTTGCGCAGGGGGTCCAATACATATGATACTTACTCTGAATATCCTTTCCCGCATTAACAAATGCATTCCCATTATCCGTAACAAACTGCACAATATTTTTTCTCCCAACATCTTGCATGACGTTGTGCATTAGTTTGTAAATGTAGTTAAAATCCTCGATCTTACTACTCGCATCTATACTCTTTAGGAACACCGCCCGTCCCCTGGAATAGACCATAAAATTTATAATCGACATCTTCGTCGGTCCGGTCCAACCGTCACATATGACGGTGCAGCTATACATCTCCCATGACTGCCGATACGAATCAACGTATGTCTTCATTTCTGTATGTTCATCATCCAAGTATTTCCCCATGATCTGGGCGGGTGTGGGAGGCTGCACACCCTCACCCCCACGCTGCACTTCACTTATCATATTTTTAAAGTGCGGGCTTGCTGCGGCATTTGCGGGGATTTGATCGTATATAAAAAATTTTGCTATAAATTTTCCAACTTTTTTCCTCACATCCCCTCCATTAAACATCTCTTTTATTTTCTTTTGTGTCCCTCCTGCCTCTTTGTACATCCTCGGATCTGAAGGTAGATCCGGTACCCGCATGCTGCTACTCCTGCCCATGCCCCATATTCCTCCCCGCCTACTACCCTCCCCTGATCCACCCTTAACACTCTCCGTTGCTCCACTCCCCCCTGCTCCACTCCCCCCACCACGCTCATGGATAGACCCTCAAATCTAGGCCTACTTGTGTCCCATCTCCTATCCTGATCCCTCTCCCACTGATCCCGTATGGACTCTTGAATTGCACGTCTGTATTCGGGATCATCATCATTATCGAGATCCACTACATCATCCTCACCTGCATATGGTGGCCGCCCCAACTCCTCCCTAATCTCCCTCTCCCGTGCATGTCGTTCATCTTTTGTCTTCACATTTTTTTTCAATATGGTTCTCATCTGTTCTCGCACATCTTGTGGGCACTTCGGGCAATCCACAACATTGCGATACCCTCCCGCTAAATGCTCCTTTAAGCGGGTTACCCCACCACTCCTCGATACATGACCACACAAATTACATATACTCCCGAATCGATTATCGAGAATGGGCCGACCGTACGTCCACCCTATATCAGGTTGCCTACCTCCTCTTCCTCCCGACATATTTTATCTGTAAAATAATATTATATTAGTACTTGTTAGGGCCCACCTTGGGGCATGTGCTGTATATCCATGACACTCATCCATTTTGTTAGATTATTTTAAGGAATAGTCCATAGAGCACCATCCACATGTACATGGCATTGGACGCTTAGATTTGCCCGATTGGTGTGATTTTTACATGGTATTCAATGACATGTATTGTGCATCTACTGGACGGTACAGATCAATAGATTGGACTATTCAAGTATCATGGTGCAACTAGAAGTACTATAACATGGAGAGAGTCAAATCCAAGGCTCAAATGGACCCCACCATAGAACACAGTGGAGAGAGTGACGTCCACCATTAAAATTTCCTAAAGCCCAGAAAACAGTGGATCAAACTCATTCTTTGTCTCATGCCTTAAAATGATATATGTAAGTGTATGGACGGTGTTGATACAACACATACATCTTGGTGGGCCCCACAGAACTTGGTGCGTCACTTGAGCAGTCTGGCTACGCGACCCATCAGTGCGCGAGGAGACGGATTGGCTACGAAATCGGATTGCGTACTGAGTTACTCAGTACGCTTTTATCGTACTGAGTAAACTCATTTGGGCCCACTATGAATTTATGTGGTTTATCCACACCGTCCATCCATTTTTACTGCTAATTACTGCTAATTTTAGGGGCCGTGCCACCTGCACTCTCCTTTCACTCAATAGCTAATATCGGTTCGATCAAGATAAAGCCACCCTGTTACAAACTTATAATAGGTAGGCTACCTACGTAACAGATGATCCATTTACCTCTCGGCAAGAAATGATCACCCACCAATTTTTCTCGACAGCATGTAGGACATCTATACCATTGAAGGTGTAGGCCCCTTCATAAAGATCGGCTGCTACAATTGTAAGGTTCATTCGCTGATCAGGTGGGCCGCATGTTAGAATCAACAGACAACTGACGGTGTAATTCGGTATGCAGGCTTGGCTAACTTAGAGAAAGGATCAGCCTGATTTTAGACGAAGGTGCTCTTCATGGTGGGCCTATCGTTTTCTACGGCACTGATTTTCTAAAAAGATGGTGTTTTGGGGGAAAATATGACATTGTACCGTAAGCTTTGATACAGCTGCCTGTAAGTGAGCAGTTCTCCCGTTTGGCATCCAAACTACTGCCTCTGATGACTCGTGGAAAAGGATGGTACTTTGCACTTGTACGGCAATGGAATACACGGCCTGGATCCCATTGGCAAAACTGGTGGGACCCATCTATTTCATTGCACATGTCATCACTTTCATGTAGAGCCATCGTTTTATATATTCTCTGTGTAACCATTGATTCTAAGTGAAGGTAAGCATGCTCTTCTTTTGAAGAGTTGAAACTCAATAAAGTGTAAATTCTCTAAAGCTAATTTAGTACAACCTGCGATCTCTGCCTTCCTTGATCACAGATGATCCAGACCGTTGTTCTGAGTCAGGATCCACTTGAGATTTTAATTTGCCCTAAAATTTAAGTAAATCCAAAGCTCAAGTGGACCATTAAACATGAAACAGTGTGGAATAATGATTTCCACCGTTGAAACCTTCCTAGGGTCCAAAGCAATTTTTATTTATCATCCAGCCTGTTCATAAGATCACAAAGACATGGATGAAGAGAAACCACAAACATCAGCTTGATCCAAAACTTCTTTGGCCTCCAAAAAGGTTTCAATGGTAGATGTTCAATCAAACTGTTTCCTGTGGTGTGGTCCACTTGAGATTTTAATTTGCTTCGTTTTTGGGATCAAGCCCTAAAATTATCTGTTAACATGGATTAACGGAGTGGATAAAATAAATAAATAACAGTGGACCCCACACAGTTTACTCAGTACGCTAAGGGTACTGAGTTACTCAGTACGCAATCCATTTCCATTGGCTACTCCCCCTGACACCGGCCTCATGGCTGGTGGACGGTGCTTTGTGGGCCCCACCATAATGTATTTGTTTCATCCATTCCGTTCATCCATTTCTATGGATCATTTTAGGGATTGATACAATAAATCATAAGATGTAAATTGAAGGTGGACCACACAAAAGGAAAACAATAATGATTGGATATCCACCATTAAAATCCTCCTAAGGCCCACTGCATTGCGTTTATTTGACATCCAATTGTTGATTAGGTCCTAAAGACCCAGATGAAGGGAAAAAATAAATATCAGGTTGTTCCAAAGCTTTTATGGCTCCCACAATGTTTTTAATGGTCAACGTTCATTCAACACTGTTTCCTGTAATGTGGCCCACTTGAGTCGTGGATATGGTTTAATTTAGGGCTCAACGCCTAAAATGATCAGTAAAAACGGATGGACGGCGTGGATAAAACACGTGTAATCACGGTGGGCCCAACAGAGTTTACTCAGTAAGATAATAGCGTACTGAGTACGCAATCCAGGAATGCCGCCCGTCAGTGACGGGGCATGATAGCCAAGTTACGTGGGTCCCACCATGATGTATTTTTTAGATCTGCACCGTCTATACATTTGAAGAGATCATTTTATACCATGAGCTAAAAATGAGGTGGATCCCGAGCTCGAGTGGACCCCACCATAGAAATCGGTGGAGAAATGTTTCAACGGTGGAAAGCATTTACCCCATCGACGGGAAGCGGATTGCGTCTTGAGTAACTCGGTATGCTAAGCGTACGAGTAAACTCTGTGGGATCCACGTGATTTATCTATTTGATCCACACCGTTCATCCATTTTAAAAGTTAATTTCGTTCATATACCAAAAAAAAAAAATTTATATCTAAATATCAATAGACCACACCACAGAAAGAGTGTGAAATGAGTGTCTACCATTGAAAATTTCTAGGGAGGCCAGAAGTTTTGGATCAAGCTGATATTTTTTATTTCACTTCATCCAAGTCTTTTTTATCTTATGAACATGGTGGATGAGAAATAAATATCACTTTGGGCACTAGAAAGATTTCAACGGTCGAAATCACTATTCCCACTGTTTCCAGTGGTATGGTTCACATAAGCTTTGTATATGCCTCAATTTTAGGCTCAACGGATAAAATTATGTGAAAAAACGTATGGACGGATTGGATAAACCGCACACATTCAAGGTGGACCACAACTGAGTTTACTCAGTACAATAAAAGCGTACTGAGTAACTAGTATGCAATCCTATTTCCATCCGCCGAAGCGGATTGGGCACTGTGTATGGAGTAAACTCTGTGGGGTCCACTGTCATTCATACATTTTATCAAATCCGTCCATCCATTTTATCATATAATTTCATGTCTTTTGAAAGAAAAATTAATCATATCCAAAGCTCAAGTGGACCACACCACCTGAAACAGTTTGAATTGAAGTCTACCGTTGAAAAGTTCTTGGGGGCCCACAGAAGTTTTAGATCAAGATGATATTTGTTTTTTCCATTCATCCATGTCTTTGTGATATTATGAACAGTTTGGATGACAAATAAACATCATTGGGGGCCTTATAAATATTTCAACGGTGGAAATCAATACTTCCACTGTTTCCTTTGGTATGGTCTACTTGAGATTTTGATATACTTTATTTTTGGGCCCCACCCATAAAATGATCTGGAAAAACGGATGGACGGCATGGATGAACTAAATGCTTAACAGCGGGGCCTACAGAGTTTAGTCAGTACGATAAGAGAGTACGTTACTCAGTACGCAACCCGATTTCCCCATCCGCCCTCTTTTCATCTTCCCTCTTCATTTTCACCTCCATGCCGCCATCAACGCAGTCCGATCCAATTCGTCCCCTCAAATCTCGGCCCGGAAGGAACGGTGAGTCGATCCGACCTGATTCCTCGCCGGAATCTCCAAGAAAAAGGGAAGATGAAGAAAATGGGAAGAAAAGGCACTTACCTGTCGAATGACTCACCTCCGATCACCGCTACAACAGGTACCCTTCGATTTCTTTCTCTTTTTTTTCTAATTCAATTTTTTTTTTTGATTCTCCATTGCTCGGATCCGATTTTTATGGTGTGTGTGGGTGGTTAGCTACAGTGGGACTCGTGAGTCCCCTGCAATCTACCCGTGACTGTCCGTGCGTTGATGTCCGACAATAATGGAGAGGAAATGGCGCGATATTGTCGATATATCGTGCGATATCGCCGATAATATCGGCCGATATCTGGATTTGGGATTTTTTGGTATCTTCCGGAGGTTATCGCGAGTATATCATCTCGCAGTGGTGCGATACCGATAATATCGGCCGATAGTATCGATATTTCGAACACTGCTTGAGACTTGGCCAATAAAAACGCTCTTGTACAAGGGCAATAGTCTTGTCACGCCCAAAATGACCAGCTATCCCTCTAGCATGAAGCTCTCAGACAAGGAAGTCACAGAGGGACGTACGAAGTAGACACAATTTATCGCCTCTAAACAAAAACTCACTAACCATGACAAACTCACTACTACTCCTACATTGACCATCTAACAACGATGCGTACACCTCTCCAAAATCTGGGCAACTAGGATGATCTTCATTTAATCGTTCAAACCCAGTGACTTCGACGTTCATGGATTGGAGTAACGCAACCCTATGACTTAACACGTCGGTAGGTTTATTCTCAACCCCGACCTTGTGCTTCAATACAAGAGTGTACTCCTGAAGAAATTGGACCCTCTTGGCATGCCTCAGGTTCAACTTCTTTTGCGAGTTGAGGCGCAAAGCCTCATGGTCAGAGAATAAGACAAACATCCTGCGGTAATAAATAATGTCACCAATGACGCAAAGATTGCACTACCGCATAGAATTCATTGTCATAAGTATAATACTTTTGTTTCACTTCATTCAGCTTCTTGCTAAAGAAAACGACAGGGTGCCCTTTCTGACTAATCGTTCCACATATACCCACACCAAACACATCACAAGCAACCTCAAAAGCCTTGGAAAAATTGGAAAGTCGTATGACAGGAGCTTCAGTCATCTTGACTTTGACCTCCTTAAACGCCCTAGAGGCTGCTTTAGTCCATTGGAACTCCCATTTTTTTATGCAATCGATAATGGAAGCCGTGATGGAACTAAACCCTCTAATGAACCGCCTATAAAAGATGACTAAGCCGTGAAAGCTACTCACCTCATGAATATTACATGGCTTAGGCCAACTATGGCCTTGACTTTCTCGGGATCCACAGACATGCCCTTAGATGACAGAATAAAACCTAAGAAGATGACAATACTAGACAAAATGAACAGTTCTTGAGGTTGGCATGCAACTTCTCTGCCCTAAGGATCCCAAACACTTGCTCAGATGGTGGAGGTGTTGTTCCTTAGTCATGCTATAAATAATGATGTTATCAAAGTACACGACTAGGAACTTTCCCATGAAAGGTCTCAACACCTGGGTCATCACCCGCATAAATGTACTTAGGGCATTGGTCAGCCCAAAAAGCATAACTAGCCACTTGTACACCCCATCCTTCGTCTTAAAGGATGATTTCCATTCATCACCTGGGCGGATACAAATTTGGATACCCACTCTTGAGGTCTATTTTGGAGAAAATTGTGGCATTGGCCATCACTAGCACCAATATCAAGTTCATGTTCCTCTACATCACAATTGCCCTCGGCATCCTCATCTGCCTCATCAATCATAAGAGCTTTACCTATTTCTTTGTTCAGGCATTCCTTTGCGAGGTGACAATAACCATTGCAACGGAAACACTGCATGTGCTCACTTCCCTTCGAACTAGTGCTGACTAGACCCTTACCTCGAACATCTCTGTCATAGGTGGGAGCACCTGACGCTTTAGTCTGGCTCCCAAGGCTAGGTTTGGCTCCCTAAGGAGCAACCCCGCCATTGAAATCTCAAGACCCAAACTGCTTCCTGGTCGGTTGCACTAGGTATCGTTCAAGCACCTTTACCCTAAGGTAGGCCTCCTCAGTGTACCAACATCATGAGGGATATGCTCATGCCTAATCTTAGGGCACAGGCTTGTCCTAAAACCAGATAGGGTCACAGCAGGGGACTTGTCGACATCACGTCGCATCATGTACTCCTCGAATCTCTCGATGTAATCCAATACAGGCATTGAGCATTGCCTTGAGGACTGCCACTAATCCAAAATGCGATCACGGTTGGAGAGTGGGACTTATTTTTCTCTAAGTTCTTTCATCTCAATCCATAATGTAATGGGTTCATCTCCACGCCGCTCTGCCACTGCTTTGTATTAACCCAAAATAGCTTGGCTTGACCCATCAAATCCATCTTAGTGAACCTCGCTCAACGGCAATCTGACATGTCATGCCACTCGAATAAGTGATCCGTGTCAGCTAGCCAATCAAGGAAATGCTCCGGGTTCAAGTGGCCATTAAAATTGGGAGCATTGACTTTGACACTCTTCATAACCCATTCCTCAGGGTCGCAACAATCCCGCGAATCTATACAGAGAGTGTGGGCGCACGGTCTTACATGACCTACTCTCTAACCAAGTGGGTTCTGCTGGCACTGGACCCTGTTAAACTAGGTCCTCATCCGCTGGCTCTCCTGCCTAAGACTGGTGGTCTTCCCCGATGATGAGGGTACCGTGAGAGGTAGCCTCTAGTTGCGTGATACGTTGGTTGCTGGTAGTCAATTGTGCAGTAGTGGTCCTATTGTGCGTCTCAATGGTCGTCAGACGGCGGTTAATCTTTTTGAAAGCCTTGACTATTTGATCCGGGTTCATGGTAGGAAATAGACCAAAACCATGCCTTGTTCGTGTTTGCATACACTAAACGACACTAATGAAAGGCAACCTAATTGTACGTGTACTATATGATGAACGTGATGCAAAATTCAGATTCGATGATGCTCAATGTGATACAACATGATGCACCTGTACTTTATGTATGATGACCCTAAGTACCTAAACCCTATGGACAGTCCCAAAATGATTCCAATAAGGCCAAAACTGAAAATTCAGCAACTAGATGTCTTAAAATCACTAAGTCTAAAAATTTCAACAATATAGGACTTGTAAAATACCCATGTAGAAAATTCAACAAGTTATATGCGATCTATATGCTCTACAATTGGTTTAAAAAATTTGTCGAACACATACACTACACCAGACCTAGGCTTTGATACCAAATTTGATGCAAGACGAGTGAAACTAACCTAGGATACAAGATGTGAGATCAATTACATATTAATTTCAGCATTCAACATGTAAAACCAAACACACCCACATAATACATTCAGAAAATTCAGATTTGGAACGCCAAGGGCTTAGGCTATCACACGCGGTGCATGAAAATATAAAGTATTACGAGAGTGGCCAATTTGAAAGTAGGGACTTCCAATCTAGCATGGGTAATGCAACAACCACGTAAAAAGACAATGACACCAATAAAATCAGGTTTGGAAAAGGGATTTTTTTTAAAAAAAAAAGAAAAAAAAATCAGATTTTAGTTAGGGTTTTGGGATTTAGGGATTGAGATTTGGGATTTTTCTGGGAATTAGGAATTTAGGGATTAAGATATCTAGGAATTAGGTAGGGTTTAGAGGGGAATCAAGGAGGGAAGGCGTAGCGTACTCCACCACATGTCTGCTATGAAAGGGCAATGGATGAAAAGATGATCTACAATCTCTTCATTTTTTAAGCAGAAAAGGCAGATATTGGGAAGGACCATTTCCCTTTTACGCAAATTATCTATTGTCAAAATTTTGTTTCTCCCCGCAAGCCACCCGTGGCCGCCACTTTTGGAGGGGTTCCATAGGTCCACATTGCTCCCGTATGACAGCAAACAGAAGAGTTGACGAAGAACGAGAGAAGATTGTAGAAGGATTTGACCGAAAATGCTCCCGAGCTTGAACGCTTCCAAACAATAGTATCTTCTAAGAGGGGATTTGGACAGATTCCTACAAAAGGGAAAGTAATGACGCAAATTCTACAATCTCTTCTTCATTGAAATTCCTTTTAAAAGAAGGGATCCAAACACCTCCCTGCCCGTTATGAAAGAAAAAATCCTTTACTGGAATGTTCTGGTTAGAGCTTAAATAGAACAAGGAGGGAAAAGCCTTTGCAGAGTGGACGACCCACACCAGACATCTAGCCAGAAACTAATTTTGTTACTGTCGCCAAGAGAGTAGCAGATGTTTTCCTTAAAGGACTTGGAAAGCTTAGCTATGTTCTTCCTAGGAGGCTTTGTAGATTGACGACTCTAAAGGCTTCCTTAAGGGACCTGGATAGCTTAGTTATGTTCTTCCAAAGGTAGGAGGCTTCGTAGATCGATGACTCTGAAGGTCACCAATGCAGCCTAGAAGTGTCATATTTAGCGGCAACCACTTGTCTCCAAAGGCGGCTATTGCCCTCTACCCCAAAACGCCACACCCATTTAATCAAAAGGGCTTTGTTCATGATATCCAAGTTTTTTACATTCACTCCCCCTTCTCCGTGGGGGGTGCACACGTCTTTCCATTTCAACAATGGATACTTAAAAGGAATCTCCACTCCCTTGCCAGAGAAACTTCCTACAAATTCTATCCATTCTGCTAATAATAAATTTTCGGCACTGAAACAACGATAAGCATATGGGCATACTAGAGAGGGAAGCATTGATCATGGTAATTCTACCCCCTAAAGACAGAACATTACCCATCCAGGTAGCCATTTTTTCTCCAATAATGTTGTCACACAAGCAAGTGGGGAGCTTACCTATACAAAGAGGGAGGCTCGGGTATAGCATTAGGAGGGAGTCTACCTTGCAACCAAAAGAGTCAGCAAAGGAATCACAAACCTTGCCAGACAGGTTTATCCCTATCATAGCAATCTTGGCCATGTCGACTTTTAGACCCGACACAACCTGGAACCAACAAATAGTCCTGCTCAGAAAAGTCACCATTAATTCATCCGCATTATAGAAGAGTAAAATGTCATCAGCAAATTGCAAATGGTTAATTCAGAAAGAGAGATTTCTAATAGAGAAACCTCTAAACAACCCCATATCCTTACCTCTATATAACATTCCACTTAGGGCTTTTATGACAAGCACAAACAGAAAAGGGGAAAGAGGATCCCCCTGACGGATTCCTCTAGAGGGCCTAAAGTGGCCAAAAGGTGATTCATTAATCAAAACAAAGAATTTAGGGGTTGAAACACAAATTCTCATCCAAGCTCTCCAATTGAAACCGAACTCCATTCTTTCAAGCATGTAGTCTAGAAAGGACCAATCAACATGGTCATAAGCCTTCTGAAGGTCAAGCTTACAAAGGATACCACTCTTTTTCTCCCTAACGCATGAATCAAGACATTCGTTAGCAATCAACACCGAGTCTAGGAACTGTCTTCCTTTGACGAAAGCAAACTGAAAGGGGGAAACCACCTTGGTAATTACTTGCCTAAGGCGGTTTGCCAGAATCATGGACAGAAATTTGCAAGGACCCCCCACTAGACTAATGGGACAAAAATCTTTGATGAGCTGCGCTCCTTCCAATTTTGGGATCAACGCAACCCATCTTAGAAGAAAGTCTCCTATCCACAAACAGCTCTAAGGACAAAGGCATAAAGGTCATCCCTGATAAGTTCCCAAAAGGCTTTAAAGAAAGCTATGGGGAAGCCATCTGGGCCAAGGGCTTTGTCACTACCCAGCTCCCAAACTGATGATTTCAGTTCTTCCATATCTACTGATCTTTCGAGGTTCTCTACCTCTTCTTCTGAGATTTGATGGAACGGGAGGTTATCAATTTTGGGCCTATTCGCATTTTCAACAGTCAGTAAGGAAGAATAAAATTGCACAATATGATCGCAAATAACTGCTTTATTTGTGACAATCTCATTATCAATCTGGAGGAAAGAGACAATGTTACAACCAGAACAAGCAAAGGCAAAACCATGAAAGAATTTAGTGTTCCTATCACTTTCCTTCAACCACAACACTCCCGAGCATTATCTCCACTTGATCTCCTCTTCTTCCAGTCTAGAGCAGTAATCAAAAGAGAGGTTGTCTCTTAGCGATCTTTCTTCTTCCGAGAGGGGGCTTATCTCCTCCTTCACATCTAGCTCTTGAATATCAAACAACAAGCAGGAGATCTCACCTTCCCTCATACCAAAATTTTCTTTATGCCACTCTTTCAATTTGGCTTTCAGCATCTCAAGTCTTTTTAAAAGAATAAATCCAGGCCTCCTAACAATCACAAAAGCCTTCCACTAGTTAGACAACAATTCCTGAAAGCCTTCATAATGAAGCCACGCTAATTCAAATCTGAACGGCCTTGGGCATAGGTTTAGTTTGTTGGTTTCCAAAAGAATAGGGCAATGGTCGAAATTTGTTTTACGCATCCCTCTTTAACAAGCAAAGGAGAAATGCCTAATCGAATCATGGGATAGAATGAATTTGTCGAGAAGGGACATCGCGGGCGGATTCCTACCACTAGACCATGTGAACTTCACTCCCCCCATCGGCAAATCAACCATCCCATGATCAGTAATCCAATCAGAAAACGCCCTCATAGAAGAAGAAATTCTCGCCCCATTAGATCTTTCAAAAGAGAAGCGAATGACATTAAGGTCCCCACCTATCAGCCGGGAAGGTTCCATCTTAGGAAAATAGCTTAAAGTTCCAGCCAGAAAGTGGGGGCGAAGCAAGGCTCTGGAGGGGCCATAGATAATGGAAAAAACTCAGCGAAAGCCCGAGCTGTTCTACCTAAACAACACATTGATTGAGGTCTCCACCCAACTATCTTCGATGGTTCGAATGGTGTTCTCCCACATCAAGAATATTCCACCTCCTAAGCCAGTCGAATCCAAAGCCAGCCACTCCCTACGCCACAAAGAATTAACAAGATACATGTTCATCGATTGAAGCTTTGTTTCATGCAAGACTATCAACTTAGCTTTCGAACAAATACACATCTCTCACTTGGGATCGTTTCTAGGGGCATCCAAACCCCTTCGCATTCCAAGAAAAGACCTTCAGCGGGACACTATGGACACCCTTCTCCCTTTTCTCTTCTAGCGGGGAATGGCTTTCAAAAGCCGTCCTTGGGTCACTCCCAAACTATGCAGCTCCCTATTGGGCTAATTAGGGATCGAACGCAGCCCTTCCACCATGATCCTCAGACCTCTTTCAGCCACCAACTTGAACAAAGCAATGTAATCTTTGGCAAGCTTTGTAGAAGGAAAAAGGGAAGGCAAGTCTTTGATTGAGGATTTGGTATTGTTCATGATTTTAAGTATCAGTATTAGCCATGGTATTCCAAATCGGTTACGTAACGGTAACGGTCATAACCGTTACGCACTATAGGGTCGAAACGGCCGTAATGGCCGTTACAGAAAAACATGTCATAACGGTCCCGTAACGGCCTATAACGGTCCAGGAAGTACATTTTTCAAAAATAAAAAATGGCCGTAACGGCCGATACGGGGGCTGTAACGGCCGTTACGAAACACCTTGGTATTAGCCCGCATATCAACACCCCAATCACTGATACTATATGGGCCAATACAACCCCATATATGCCCATATCAGCCAATACAGGCCCATATTGGCACACATTGGACCCCATATCACATATCAGGGTGGGCCACTATGGCCATGTTGTAACAAATGTATAAAACCATATGTTTTTGCCAGCTGCTTGTTAATATAACTTGGGTATGACCCATACCTTGATTCCTTGTTTTAGAATTGAAATCTCTCTTTGTTTGAGGCTTCTTGGTCTTGGTAACGCTTCTCTATTTGAGTTAATTCATTGTTTCTTTGTTTTGGGCTACTATTACATCACCGACGATTAGAGTCACGGTTTCGTTATCATCGTCCAACCATCCTACCTACTTTAATTTATCAATACCATCCTACAAAAATCATGCATCCAATAATGAGTCCGAGCTATAGACAACCCTTTATCGTAAATGCATTCAAAATCTAGATTCTTGGATAAACATTTTGTTTGCCAACTCCTTTGCCAAAGAAGGTGTGGTAAGATTCTCTCCACTTATCAACGAACTCATCCCCCTTAGCTTCAATATAGTTTCTCTTCAGTCAATGAAGTTTGTTTCCACAAAATTGGAATAGTCATAGATCCTAAGGAAATAGCATGATTAATCTTTTTTTGTTCTTGGAGAAATAATGAAATTTTATTAAGACAGAATGCCAAAGCAATCACTAGGCGATAAAAGAAAAATGATCCAAATTACAGCCCGAAGAAAGGTGAAAAGATTACAAGCATCCACCCCTTTCATATTAGAGGCCCAACCCACGATTTCAACCTTGATTTTCCTAACCACCTCCGGCAGCAGCACATCTACTCTGAAAGCATCTCCAGATTCTCTCACCCCAGATAACCCATAGCATGCCATAATGGAAAGCCACCAAATCGCTTTTCCTTCCTTCCCAACTCCATCATGCCACGCCCACAAAAGATAGCCTGCCGACTTGGACATCACCCGGGAAGTACTAAAGTTGCCCAAGATTCTCTCCCGCACCTTCCGAACAAAAGGGCAGCGGATGAAAAAGTGATCTATTGACTCCGCGTCACTCATACATATAAGACAAGTTGGGGAGGACCAAAGATCTCGTTCACAATTAATCATAACTTCAAAGTTATGGGAAAAGGGTGACAACATTGAGGAAGAATAACAAAGTCATGAGCCTCAGGATGTGTATGGTGTCCTGAGGCACCCAGTCTATGCAAGTGGAGGTATGTTTCGATGATCCAGATTGCCTGGGGCTGCTAATCATTTTAGCCCAACACGGATGGACCATGCCACATACACCTTGTCGCTTTTACCATTTAATGTGGATTGTGGACCCTTTATCTGATTCTCACATATCTCATACATGATAGAGATTTATGTGTGCGTGTGAAGATACTATTCCATTTTATTCACAAATAGAGTAAGAATCAATTTTCAAGAGAACACAAAATACTAGATCAGAAGCATCATGAATCACAATAGGCCAATTAAATTCGCATCCTCGTAAATCCATGTGAAGTACAAAAGCTATCTTGGCTAGCTGAACAAGTTCCACACACTAACAGTAAATCTTCTATCCTTTTAGAAAAATTGGGATTTTACCATCAGATGAGTTTGGCTAAAATAATAGAAACCATAGCAACTACATACTAAAACAAAATTGTGAAAAAAGCATGCAAGACAGTAACAATACAAAGAAAACAGAACCAATAACATTCCCTTACCTGAGACTGGTAGTTCCAGATACAGACACTTCCTGAATATAGACTTGCAAGGATCCTGCATGAACACGTTAATTGCATATTATAATTTTGAATAAGAAATATTTTCCACGATAATAGACGCATTCTTTTTCTTTTTTGTCTTGCTGAGTCAATAACATCCACTGTGTCTTGTTCCTTCTATGTTTTCTGCTGTCTTTTTCCTTATTTCTTCTTCTTCTTCTTTTTTTCTTTTTCACTTGCTGTTTTTTTTTTTTTCCTTCTCGATGGAACAACTAAAATGAAAAACCATCCAGATCTATTACTGTTATACTCCTAAACATGCAAATCTCATTAATAATAAATATAATATATTAGCAACTATGCATAATAGATTGCAGTAATCTGAACTGAAAATGACAATAATTACCATGGTTCTGTCGGATGCAGATCCACAGATTTCACTCTTTCTGATCTTTGAGCGAGTTTTCTCTGATCCAGAAATTGTCATTAGCAGATATATATAGAAATGTGGAGCATTACTAAAAAACTATCAAACTAGAGAAATGATATCAACATGCATCTGAAATTTCAGAGGACAGACGAACAGTACCTTGATTTCGAGTCTGAGAGGCTGCCACCATTACCGCAAACACGCGTAATTTCAATTAAAACGAACAAAAATCGGTCAGTCGTCATTTAAAAACCAGATCTACATAGAATTGAAAACCCTAAAAGATCCAAATGCAATAATCCAAACTGAGAACTGAAAATTCGCGATCTACATCCAAATCGCAGCGAATTCGCGCAAATAAAGCATCACTCCTAGCTGTTATCGCAAATCAAAGCGAATTTACACCAGATCTAAGCTATTCTCAAGTTGAGAAACGTATGTGAGTGAGATGATTCGATAAACCCTACCATTTTTGCCGCTGAAGCCGCGAGAAGGCTATTATATGACGAATCTGTGGAGGAAAATGGAGTATCGGGGACTGAAAACCCTAGAAAAATAGGGATTGATAGATCGGAAATGGAAATAATGGAGAGGGAGAAGAGGAGGAGAGGTTGGAGGATTTGCGCTGGAAATACTCGCAGCGACGTTGAGAGGAGAGGTTTTGTTCGAGCAAAGAGGCCTGGATTTGTAAATGTCGTAGGAAATTACGAAAACGCCACGGGCTTTTTTGAGATTCTCCGGCGATTCGCGCGAGGAGAAATTGAAGAGGAGATCGCGTAACACATTCCACGGATCCGAGACGTTCTCCTGGTGAGGCCCACTTTGAATAGGAAGCGGATTGCGTACTGAGTAAACTCTGTGGAATTCACCATGATCTATGTATTTTATCCACTCCGTCCATCTATTTTATTAGATAATTTTATAATATGGGTCCAAAATTGAAGGATATCCAAATCTCAAATGCACCACACCACATGAAACTGTGTGAATTGAACTTATACCGTTGCATAATTCTTGAGTGTCACAGAATTTTTGTATTAATCTTATATTTGTTTTTTTCCCTTCATCCATGTCTTTGTGATATTATTAACAGCTTGGATGACAAATAGACATCACTGTAGGGCCTAGGAAGGTTTCAACGGTGGAAATCATTATTCCCACTGTTTCCTGTGGTATGATCCACTTGAGAGTTGGATATGCTTTAACTTTGGGCTCAACGCCTTAAATGAGCTGAAAAAAGCGTATGGACGGTGTGGATAAACCACTAATTTTCACGGTGGGCCCAACAGAGTTTACTCAGTACGATAAGAGCGTACGGAGTAACTCAGTACGCAATCCGATTCCCTCTATATATACCTTGAAGGAGGAGATGAATTGGCTACTCCCCCTGACACCAACCCCGTGACTGGTGTTCAATGCTCTGTGAGCCCCACCATGATGTATGAGTTTCATTCATTTTTAGAGATCATTTTATGTTTTGACATAAAAAATTATAAGGATACAAATCTTAGATGGATCACACCATAAGAAAACAATAATTATTGCATATCCACCATTAAAATCCTCCTAAGGCCCACTGTATTGTTTATTTGACATCCAATCTGTTGATTAGGTCATAAAGACCCAGATGTAGGGAAAAAATAAATATCAGCTTGGTCCAAAACTTTTATAGCCCCAAAACGTTTTTAATAGTCAACGTTCATTCAATACTGTTTCCAGTAATGTGGTCCACTTGAGATTTTGATATACCTCATTTTTTCTGTTGTACATAAAATGATCTATGTAAATAGATGGACGAAGCGGATGAAACACATACATCATGGTGAGGTCCACATAGCACTGACCACCAACCATTGGCTGACAGCAGGGGGAGTAGCCAATCCGTTTCCCTTGAAGAATAGCCTGGTGGGCCAAGGTTGTCCGTTTTCTTATCTAACCGACCATTTCTCACATACAACTGGGACCTATGATGACTTTCAAGAACCGGAACGCTCACTTTTGTAAACGTATAACGAGTGGTGAAGATCCACCAAACGTCGAGAAATTTACGACTGTGGACCCCACCTTTTATCTAGTGGTTTTTTTGAAGCAATACAAACTTAGAATACGCAGTTGGACCTCCTCGTACGGAGTCGGAATATCAGGACGAAAATACCCCTCCTCCTGACGGAAACGGCTCTTCCTCTCCATTTCCTCTCTCTGCTTTTCCTCTCCCTTTCTACTGCCACTTTCCCTGCCGTTGCTTTCACCCCCCATTTCCTCACTGCATTTCCGGTAGAAAGACCAAAAAAACACCCTTTTTGTCAGCCCCATATCAGCATTTTGTCTTTTCTTCTTGAAATGGTGGGTCCAGCGAAGAAAGCACACAAGACAGGTATATATATATATATATATAATTTAATTATTATTACACACAGACACACACCGCACACACTCACGCTGCACACACACCCCCACACACTCACGCTGGTGGAATTTCACCACCTATGGCACTCGAACTCTTGACCGGGAGTTGAAACTCATGAGAGTTTACCACCCGAGCAAGAGTAAGGACCCCACCTTTTATATTTTAAACTCAGTTGGGCTCACATTGAATTTACTATCCACGCCGTCCATCCGTTTTTCCATCTATTTTAAGGGGTTGAGCCCCAAATTGAAGCATATCAAAAGATCAAATGGATCATACCACGGGAAACAGTGGGCATAATGATTTCCACCGCCGAAACCATAGTCGGCCCAACAGTGATGTTTGTTTGTTATCAAAATTATTCATAAGATCATACATATATGGATTAATAGAAAACACAATTATAAGCTTGATCCAAAACTTCTGTGGCCCCTAAGAAATGATCAACATTAGAAGTTCAATTCAAAATTTCATGTGGTGTAGTCCATTTCAACATTGGATATGTTTAGATTTTTCAGCTCAAGCCACGAAATTATTTGTTAAGTTTGCCACGCTGATTTTCATGTTTGCCCCGCTGATTTTCTAATTTTTTCCACTGATTTTTCAGTTTGCCCCGCTGATTTTCTAGTTTTCCCCGTTGATTTTCTAGTTTGCCCCACTGATTTTCCAGTTTGCCCCGCTGATTTCCTAGTTTACCCCACTGATCTTCTAGTTTCCCCCGCTGATTTTCCAGTTTGCCCCGCTGAATTTAATGATTTGCCCTGTTGAATCTCATGTTTCCCTCGCTGAATATCAAGTTTGCCCCGATCAATTTCATGTTTTCCCCACTGAATTTCATATTTTCCCTGCTGACTTTAATGTCTCCCCCGCTGAGTTTACTTATTTGTTAAGTTTGCCCTACTGATTTTCATGTTTGCCCCACTGATTTTTCAGTTTGCCCAGCTGATTTTCTAGTTTGCCCCGCTGATCTTCTAGTTTGCCCCGCTAATTTTCCAGTTTCTCCCGCTGATTTTCTAGTTTGCCCCGCTGATTTCCTAGTTTGCCCCGCTGATCTTCTAGTTTGCCCCGCTGATTTTTTTGCCCCCTTGATTTTCTAGTTTGCCTACTTGATTTCTAGTTGCCCGTGATCTTCTACTTTCCCCTTGATTTTTCGTTTGCCCGTGATTTTAATGATTTGTCCATTGAATCAGTGGTTGCCCTGATTATCTAGTTTGCCCTCCTCGATTTCATGTTTTCCCCATTGAGTTTCATGTTTTCCCATGTAATTAGTTTCTCCCATTGAATTTCATGTTTGTTCCATTCAATTTCATGTTTGTCCCGCTGAATGTCTAAGTTTCCTCCCTCAATGTCTAGGTTCCCTTCCACATATGGGGTTTTGGTATATACATATTGCGATGAAAACGGATGAGTATTTCATAATCCGATGAACATGATGTATTACAAATAAAACACCATTATGGGGCGTAGCAAGCGTAATCGGATTGCGTACTGAGTTAGTCAGTACGTTCCCATTGTACTATGTAAACTCAGTTGGGCCCACAATGAATGTATGTAATATATCCACACCGTCCATCCGTTTTTTCATTTATTTTAAGGGGTTTAGCCCCCAAATTGAAGCATATCAAAAGATCAAGTGGATCATACCACGGGAAATAGTGGGCATAATGATTTCTACCGCCGAAACCATAGTCGGCCCAACAGTGATGTTTGTTTGTTATCAAACCTATTCATAAGATCATACAGATATGGATTAATAGAAAACACAATTATAAGCTTGAACCAAAACTTCTGTGGCCCCTAAGAAATGATCAACATTAGAAGTTCAATTCAAAATTTTATGTGGTGTGGTCCATTTCAACATTGGATATGTTTAGATTTTTCGGCTCAAGCTACGAAATTATTTGTTAAGTTTGCCCCGCTGATTTTTCAGTTTGCCCCGTTGATTTTCTAGTTTGCCCCGCTGATCTTCTAGTTTGCCCCGCTAATTTCCAGTTTCCCCCGCTGATTTTCCAGTTTGCCTCGCTGATTTCCTAGTTTGCCCCGTTGATTTTAATGATTTGTCCTGCTGAATCTGTAGTTTGCCCCGTTGATTATCTAGTTTGCCCTCCTCAATTTCATGTTTTCCCCACTGAATTTCATGTTTTCCCCGCTGACTATTATATTTTCATAACAGGGTTTAGGCGTGCTTCTTTAAATATGACAACTCTCTTGAAAAAGAAAATATGACCAATTCACCAACTATAAAACTGGTTGCAAATAACATCTTCTTGTTGATACTACCACTATAAATGTTCACTAATCTGGCCAACGTTGAACTTGGTAAAATGTCCAGCTTGCCCTGTTTAATTTACAATTTCTTGTTAGCTCCGATCAATGTATAGCTTATGTTGATGGTTTGTCTCTGTACAATTTTTGGTATTTCCTTGCTCATTTTCTATTTATATTTCATATGAAGCTTGTTCAAATTAATGAAATGCTACATTGTTTTCAGAAATGATTCCAATTTTGTACACTATGTTTATCTTGTGAATTTTATGTTTGATATGTTTTTCAATTCATTTCTGCAGGTGACGAATATTCTGCCGTAATCTCCAACCCAACATTTAGGTGTACACTGACATGGTGGTTTGATAAGGTGAAGGGTGGAGTGGAAAAGCATAATAGTCCCTTAAATCTGTTTAGGCAATCCCCCTTCTCGTTTTTATTGCATGTTACATCCTTTAGATTTATAGGGGCTATATTTCACGTTCTTTTATTAAGATACAGAGGTGATTCAGTATTTGAGATCAGGGGGAGGCGATTGCAGTTTTCAGAGATGGACTTCGCCCTCATTACCGGTCTTAAGATTGGAGATCTTACTGTACCGAAGAATCGTTGCACTACCAGTACACTAAGAGATAAATACTTCAAAGAATATCCAGTAGTAAAGAAGCACCTAATGGATATGTTTGAGAGATTAGTTGACACCAATAAGCATGAGGACGTCGTGAAGGTTGCCCTACTTCTAGTTGTAGAGTGCTTTCTTAGGGGAACCGAACCGAAAACCATGTGCAACTTGGATTATATTCACTTGGTGGACTCGTTAGATGATTTTTATATGTATCCCTGGGGTAGTCTGGGATACTATACAATGTTGCAAGGAATCGAATCTGCTGTTGCCGCATCAAGGTCCCCTCGGTACACTATATGTTGTTGCGTCCTTCCCCTACAAGTAAGAACACCTTTTATTTCCTATATGTTTTCCTTCTATATTCAATTATGGATTTTTAACCATATACAATTTCATTCTAACAGGTATGGGCAGTAGAGACATTTTCGGCCCTACAAGTGTGTATTGTTTCATATGTTCCCCATCAAATTCCACGGTTCATTCAATACCGAGGTTGGAAATGTTGGAGGTACAAAAGAATAAAAGCTATTTTCGAGAGTAAAACTGTAAGTTTATATATCTCCGGCATTTACTTTACTTAAGTTGACGTATACGCTTAATTATTTAACATTACTCTTTGTTCTTTTCTAGACATTAGTAGTAATGAAATTAGAACCAACTCTACGAGAATGGGAAATGGATGCCGTTCGCTCGGTGCGTGACAGTTTCCAGGTGAGACGTCATGAAAAATGAACTATAATTTTCTATCATTGTAAAGTTATCTTTACTCTTACATATCCATCTATACATCTTGTAGCTTACCGAGACCCATGAAGATAATGATGATGAGGGTAATGAGACTGATCATGAGAATGATGAGTCAGATGATAACGATGAGAAAGGCGTGGAGGGAGAGGGACCGAGGGGGGTATTATGAAGAATGTTGTTTTTATGGAGGAATTTTGAATTGAGAGGGAAGAGTTGAAGAAGGAGAGAGAGGAATTGAAGAAGGAGAGGGAAGAGATGAGAAGGAAAGAAGCAATGTTTGCTGAGAGGGAGAGGTTGCTGAATGAGAAAGAACAATTGAAGAGGGAGAAGGATTTGTTTTTTGAGGACAAGGAAAAGTTAGTGAATGAGAGGGAGGAGTTTATTAAGGAGAAGGAATGTAGTCGTACACGGAGGTGATGTTTTGTGATGGAGGAGGGTGAGGAGTTGAGGAAGAGAGGGGAAGTAAATGATATTGAAGATAAAGAACTTGGACATGAGGACCTAGATGTGCTATCGTATAGTAATGTCAAAGCTAATGTATTGAATGTATCTACTTCTCATCCTGTTTATGAAAGGAGAACCAAAAGGATACCGAAGCCGTCATATTACAAGATTTCTCCGTACTTGTCCCTATCTGCATTCGATACAACCCCTGCGACAGTTCCCGAACCCGAGCAAGTAACAGCTTTTGCAACTTCTTTGATACCATTTCCTCTACAGATGGATCCTTTCAGGATACTATCCGCACATGAGGTAGAAGAGGCAGAGGACTGGTACGAAGCAAATAAGGCCATGACAGCGGGAAAATGGTTCAGTACAATATGGCTGAAGGATGCGTGGGTTGATAACGTGGTAAGCATTACTAATTTATTCTCGATATGCATTGATTGACATATAATTATGTGTTATATTAATCTATGACTAAATCGTACTATCCTATTGATTAGGCTATCGACACATACATCAAGTTTCTTGAGAAAAAGGCATAACGACCTTTCAATAGCATATCCTCAAGATTGCAAGTTCTCTCCTACGTATTTTACGGCAACTGTTTATTGCGCTAATCTGTAATCTGTTTGAAAATTTGATTTTCTTACATGACGTGAACTTTCATCATGTTTGTAACAGCAAAGCCTTGAGGGGTGTTTGCCTGTTTTAATTGCATACCATGCCTCCAAATCGGCGTCAGAACAGGCTGAGCTATTAGGTCAGATGGGTATGGCCTACGCAATTGCCAAGCGGTGAGATAAACCATACGCCAAAGCAATTTGGTGTTATGAACGGGTAATGCACTTGTCACAAAACATCATCTCTTACTGTTATGTCTTCTATCATGTTTGACTAATATAATATTTTGTGAATCATGAACAGGTCTATGCACCCATAAATCATGAAAAATCACATTGATTTTTGCTAGTCATTTATCCTAGAGCAAGAGAAATTATTGTTGTGGATAGCTTGTGCACCAATTTATTGCCGAAGTACAAGCAAAAGATGAAGAAGATGACTGATGCACTCCCTATCCTCTTCCATGCCACTGGAGACAGCACTGCGCTTGAAGGGAAGAAGTGGACCGTCAGAGTCGATGAATATGTGCCGAAGCAGGACAATGGTTATGACTGTGGCATATTCGTAATGAAATACATCGATATTTTGTGTAGCGGTCTCACCTTGGCAGGAATAGACATGCAAAAATTCACCGCCGATTAGAGAAAGTCAATAACATATGATTGCTTGTCTCTAGTTTGTAGATGATATTTGTCCAGGGCATGGGATGAATTTTGAAAATATGTTGTATACATTGTATTATATACATCGTTGAATGTACATTGTAAGTTATGATGTATAGCATACTTTGTAAGTTTTGATGTATAGCATACTTTGTAATTTTGGTGGATAGCATACTTTGAAAAAATTTTGCATATTCGCCGGAATTGTAAGTTATGATGTATAGCATACTTTGTAATTTTGGTGGATGATGAAATGAACTTTATACTTTGTTCCACTATATTTTTCGTTTGCCTCGCTATGCTTATCGATCAAGTTCAATGTTGTTGTGACTCAGTGCTTGAGATTGGCCCGTTCATTCTCATGCTTGATCCACTCATTTTCATGCTTGCCCTGCTCATTTTCATGTTTGCCTCGCTAATTTTCTAGTTTGCCCTACTGATTTTCATGTTTTCCCCGCTAATTTTCTAGTTTGCCCCACTGATTTTCATGTTTCCCCCGCTGATTTTCATATTTGCCCCACTGATTTTCTAGTTTGCCTTGCTGATTTTCATGTTTCCCCCGCTGATTTTCATGTTTGCCCCGCTGATTTTCTAGTTTGCCCCGCTGATTTTCATGTTTCCCCCGCTCATTATCATGTTTGCCCCACTGATTTTTCAGTTTGCCCCGCTGATTTTCTAGTTTGCCCCGCTGATCTTCTAGTTTGCCCCTCTGATTTTCTAGTATCCCCCGCTGATTTTCTACTTTGCCCCGCTCATTTCATAGTTTCCTCTGATGATATTTGAAAGTGATGATGGATGAATGGGATGGAAGGATTGGGGCTAAAGCATAAACGTAGGTAAGAGCCATGATGATTGGTTGAGTTTATTAGAGATTAGGCAATGGAGAGACACTGGAGTTGACTCAACTCTGTTAGTTCCATTAAACCAAAACCAAACACATTCCACCAGCCAACCCTATGACCGAAGTAAATAACATCCATTTGATCACTTGATTAGTACTCTATGGAGTATGGAGGTCCAATTGGGTAATGTTGGACAATGAAGTTTCCGTGAGTGTCAGGCTAGCACATCACGAGATTGCTGCTTCAAATGATAAAGAAGGATTTCTGACTTCTGAGCAAGGTTTTAAATAATGCTGTGACTGTATCAGCCAGGCCCTAAAATGATACGATACTGGGCGTATCAGATTATAGGATCCATATCGGCTGAAATTGTCTCTTTACACACACACACATCAAGAAAACAGGAAATTAAAATAATAGAACATGCACAACAGAAAATAGGAAAAGTTAGTGAATGAGAGAGAGGAGTTTATTAAGGAGAAGGAATGTAGTCGTACACGGAGAGGACGTTTTGTGATGGAGGAGGAGGGTGAGGAGTTGAGGAAGCGAGGGGAAGTAAATGATATTGAAGATAAAGAACTTGGACATGGGCACTTAGATGTGTAATCGTATAGTAATGTCAAAGGTAATGTATTGAATGCATCCACTTCGAATCCTATTTATGAAAGGAGAACCAAAAGGATACCGAAGCCATCATATTACAAGATTTCTCCGTACTTGTCTCTGTCTGCATTCGATATAACCCCTGTTACGGTTCCCAAACCCGAGCAAGTAATAGCTTTTGCAACTTCTCCGATACCATTTCCTCTACAGATGGATCCTTTCAGGATACTATCTGCACATGAGGTAAAAGAGGCAGAAGACTGGTATGAAGCAAACAAGGCCATGGCAGTGGGGAAATGGTTTAGTACGATATGGCTGAAAGATGCGTGGGTTAATAGCGAGGTAAGCATTACTGATTTATTCTTGATATGCATTGATTGACATATAATTATGTGTTATATTAATCTATGACTAAATCGTACTATCCTATTGATTAGGCTATCGACACATACATCGAGTTCCTTAAGAAAAGGCACAGCGACCTTTCAATAGCATATCCTCAGGATTGCAAGTTCTGTCCTACGTATTTTACGGTAACTGTTTATTGCGCTAATCCGTAATCTGTTTGAAAATTTGATTTTCTTACATGTATTGAACTTTCATTATGTTTGTAACAGCAAAGCCTTGAGGGGTGTTTGCCTGATTTGATTGCATACCAGGCCTCCAAATCGACGTCAGAACGGGCCGAGCTATTAGGTCAGATGAGTACGGCCTACGCAATTGCCAAGCAGCGAGATAAACCATACGCCAAAGCAATTTGGTGTTATGAACGGGTAATGCACTTGTCACAGAATATCATCTCTTACTGTTATGTCTTCTATCATGTTTGACTAATATATTATTTTGTGAATCATGAACAGGTCTATGCGCCCATAAATCATGAAAATTCACATTGGTTTCTGCTAGTCATCTATCCTAGAGCAAGAGAAATTGTTGTTGTAGATAGCTTGTGCACCAATTTATTGCCGAAGTACAAGCAAAAGATGAAGAAGATGATTGATGTACTCCCCATTCTCTTCCATGCCACTGGAGATATCACTGCGCTTGAAGGGAAGAAGTGGACCGTCAGAGTTGATGAATCTGCGCCGAAGCAAGACAATGGTTATGACTATGGTATATTCGTAATGAAATACATCGACATTTTGTCTAGCGGTCTCACCTTGGCGGGAATAGACATGCAAAAATTCACCGCCGATTGGAGGAAGTCAATAGTATATGATTGCTTGTCTCTAGTTTGTAGATGATATTTGTCTAAGGCATGAGATGGATTTTGGAAATATTTTGTATACATTGTATTATATACATCGTTGAATATACATTGTAAATTATGATGTATAGCATACTTTGTAAGTTTTTATGTAGAGCATACTTTGTAATTTTGGTGGATAGCATATTTTGAAAAAATTTTGCATATTCGCCGGAAATGTAAGTTATGATTCATACCTAGTTACATGTCCCCATCAAAATCACTGTTTGTCTCGCTGATTTTGTAGTTTGCCCCGCTGATTTTACAGTTTGCCCCGATCAATTTCATATCTCGCTAAATTTGTAGTTTGCCCGCTAATTTTATAGTTTACCCCACTGATTTTCCTTCGCTGATTTTGTAGTTTGCCGCGCTCAATTTCTAGTTTGCTTTTTTTAGTTTCCCCCGTTGATTTTGTAGTTTGCCCCGCTGATTTTCTAGTATCCCCCGCTGATTTTGTAGTTTGCCCCGCTGATTTTATAGTTTACCCCACTGATTTTCCAGTTTCCCCCGCTGATTTTGTAGTTTGCCCCGCTGATTTTCTAGTATCCCCCGTTGATAGTCTAGTTTGCCCCGGTGATTTTCATGCTTGCCCCGCTGATTTGAATGATATGATTGTTGAAAAGATAATATGAATAGTACTCTGGGGTCTTCAGTTTATTCAACTGTGACGCATGGTTTAGTGATTCAGTTGAAGCTACAACATCTAATAAGTCTTATTTTGGGACACATACCTATCAATGCAATGTGCTTATTGGAATGAACTTTTCGAGCATGATCCAAAGCATTCCTTAGAAGATCCATAAAGTATTCTTTTAAGACACCTCCATAGTTTAATAGTGAAATTAAAGTCTTATTTAGGTACGTTTTCCTTGGCTGGTTGCTAAAAAAGGAAGACAACAGGCCATCTATACATCTTCGAAGATAAAGGATAGCACGCATTTAACTGTCATGCGCAAAGACAATAGGCCATTTATACATCTATACATCTTTGAAAATAAACATAAAAATTAAAGACCCGCTGATTTTCCGGTTTCCCCCGCTGATTTTCTAGTTTGCCCTGCTCATTTATATGTTTCCCCCGCTGATTTTCCAGTTTCCCCCACTGATTTTCTAGTTTGCCCCGCTAATTTTCCTAGTTTACCTCGCTGATTTTCTAGTTTGCCCCGCTATTTTTCTAGTTTGCCCCGCTCAATTTCATACTTGCCCCGTCCAACTTTCATTTTGCCCCGTTAAACACGGGCCGTAGAGCGCATCGCCCAATGAAGGGCAAAAAAATCTAACTGAATGGGAGGTCATTGGGCTCACTGGGCTTGTGGTACATCACGTACGATAGATCCGGACTGCACCTGCAAATAAACGAATCGCATCGACCAGTGGGCACTTGTAAAGTGCAAATCGCTATAGCCCTGAAATAAAATGTTGTGTTTTTTAAACAAATGGCCCTGCCAATTGGGACAGTGAACTGAGGCATTTCGGCCTTCAGATTTCACCTAAATTTACACTTTGAATATTAAAGATATGTCCTTGCAGCGGGGCAGTCAAATCTGACCCTTGATTGAGAAATGGTGACCGAAATTGGGTCCAACAAGGCCATTTGGATGAATTAGCGAAAGCCGGGGCCAACTGACCTAAAACCAGGGTATAAAACTCTTTAACCCCTCTCTCTTTCACTCACTCCTACAACAATTCCAGCAACATGGACGGAGTGTGTGTGGGTGTATTCACCGGAGACCTCGGTCCTACCATAGTAGATGCGAAGTGTGGCTGATAAAAGGTAACAAATTCGAGCTCTCTTCCAATTTTCGTAGCTATGGCCGCATGCATGTGTCCTGACACAACTAACACAAAGAGAATCGGAAGACAAACCGTTCGAGGAATTTCAGCACTAAAGTCTTAGGTTATGATTCATGCATGTGCCTCGCTAGAATCATAGGCTAAGAACTCCTTTGTTGTTTGCTAGAATCAACCAAGAGGTGAGATCCGACCCTTGACCCAAATCCTAGGTTAATTGGATTTTCTCTTTCCAACTATCCTTATAAACTTCGTGTGTTGGATAGGTTCTGACGACCCTTGACCCAAACCCTAGGTTGAAGCATTTAATCGGGTTTTCTTTTTCCAAATATCCGTAAAAATGCTATACATATGTTATATTTGAGGATTATATAAATATGCAAACCCATTGATGTGTATTGTGTTCGACGAAATGCCTGTGTGAGCCTGATAATAACATTACTTACTAAGTATGGTTGACAAAATGAGTTCAAACTTGATTTTGCTAAGTGAGGTTGACAAAAAAGAAAAATGTTATCAGGATTATTGTGAAGGAAAAAAACTAAAAACACATTCTCGCTGTGTGGGCCATTGACCCAGTCGACCCCAACTCACTGGTGTGACCTGACCCGGTCGACCCCATCTGGCTATAATGGCCGTTGACCCAGTCGACCCCATCTCGCTGTGTAATGGGTGACCCGGTCGACCCCAACTTGTTGTCCTGTGTGTGTAGCCGGTCGACGGTTTCGAGCATTCCTTCACCTTACAATAGGCCCGAAGCCCGAAGCCCGGTCGAAACCCACATTATATCATCCAAACCCATTGCTTAAAACCCACTTCCTCTTCTTCCACACACCTTCTCATCTTCTAGACACGTTCCCTTCTTCCACAATCCTAAACCCATCATCATTTTCATTCCATTCTCTAAAATCTTTCCTTCTATTTTCTAAACCCTTTCTCAAATCCTTCTTTTCTTCATTTTTCTACAAATCCTCCACAAATCCAACAATCCTTCCCTATTTTCTAAACCTTTTCTCAAATCCTTCTTTACTCCCATACAAATCCCAAAACCCACTTTCATTTCCTTCATTTTCTTCATTTTTCTATCTTATTCCACCGAAATCTACAAAATTCTAAACAAAACCCATTGATAATTTCCAATGGGGCTTTCCTTCTTCTCATTTCTTCATGGCTATTACTCCCATTAATGGTGAGCCTTATGGCTAAGAAGCGTGGTGCACAGGAAACGGAAGAACAACAATACAATCGTCGCTCCAAGCGAAGGGAGGACATTGGAGCGCCAACCTCAACGGTCGCAACTACCCGGGAGAAGAGAGTTATCTCGGGACCTCAAAAGGGTCCATCCACGTCTCGGGCGGGTCTGTCAACGTCTCGCGGCCGGGAGTCGCGGCAGAACAAGCAGTGAATTTTGCAAGATTCGCCAAACGCAAGATATGCTTTGAGCGGTACGTGCATAAGGACTTGTTCGCCGATACCCAAGAGCGCAAGTGGCTTGCCTCACTTGGGTGGAATCCCATCTTCACACCCTACAACAATGCCGACGCCGATACTGTGCGACATTTCTACGCTTCAATTAAAAATCCAAGTCTACAGTCAATGACCTTCGACGTGTTAATCGGTAATTCCTTGAAAACTTTTAGTGTTGCTGACATTGAGAGGATTTCTGGGTGCCATGTGGGACAGTGGTTGTTCCATATAAGGATTCGCAGAGGTCCAGGTACAAGGAGGAGAGGACTGTTCTTGTTTGTGGCAAAAATAAGCCTTGGATACAAGATGATAATTGTTTGAAGGTAACAAAGATGCTTCCAGTTTACAGGTTCCTCCACCTTATCTTCACGTATAATGTGTATCCTAGATCGGGTAATCATACACAACTAACACAGTATATGTTGGAGGTTCTGTATTCAGTAGGTACCCGCAAGAAGGTTTGCTACCCATCTATTGTAATGCGGCATATATTGATGGCTGCCACCACCAATTCCAATCTGTCCTTACCCTTCGGACGGTTGGTCTGTAAGATGGCGAAGGACTGTGGGTTTAGTTTCATCTGCAATGCGAGGCTTGAGCCGCAGAATTTTATTGACGCTAATTCTATTAAAAGGATGAAATTGAACAAGGAACAAGAGGTTGAAAGAGGAGAAGGATATGAGGAAGAAGAAGGAGAGGAGGAGGAAGAAGAAGAGGAGGAAGAGGAAGACGATGACGAAGACATTGACAAAGATTTTGTGGCCCCCCCACTTATACATGAGCGCTTCAATTTGGTGGAAGAGGAGTTGACATCGGTTCGGTCTGAATTAACTGATTTCAGGACTGAAATGAAGACCAAAGTGACCGAACAAGAGCAATGGAACAAAAAGATCTTACGCACCTTGAAGGAAGTGTTATGTTGCGTCTAAAAGGATGGAGCAGCGCCACATCCGACTAATTCACAGGACCATTAGGTCTCAGGTGAAGCCATGGTTGTGGTTATGTGTTTTGTGTTTTGTGGGTTGTAAGAAATTGAAAATTTTCACCTAATAGTTTAATAGTTAGTAGTTGGGTTCTTTATGTTTTTTTTTACTGGTTAGGTATGTAGGGGAACAATGTATGGATGTAGTTATGTTTCGGGTGATATTTGCTTGGAATTCTTGAATCTATGGTTTGTTTGTAATGTTCTCTGCTAATATGTATGTTAGCAAGATCTGAAAATCCCCCCAACAAAAGGTTTGCTCACAATTCGTAGCCACCCTTCCTAGGCAAAGCACCCTAACATTTTGATGGGCTAGATTTTGATGTGAAATTGTCATTGTGGCAACTCATCCATGTTACCTGTTTGGCAACTCATCCATGTTACCCTTCATAGCTCCATCCATGTTTGTGAAGGAAAAATGCCATCAGTTATTTACATCAGTTATGCAAGAAAAATGAATAAAGCTATCAGTGCCTTGGTGGCTCAGAAGGGGGTTTGCTCAGAAGGGTGTTTATGCATCAAATGCCCCTTTTGAGGGTGCGTCCAAATGGGCCCAGGAAAACTATTGTATTCTACCAGTGCCTTATCATGTTCTAAAATGCAAGGGGCACATCTTCAGGATAATTAATCTGCATTGCTCTAGTAGTGCCTTGGCTATATATTTTTCATGAAAAATTTGAATGCTTCGGTAGATGTTTTCAAAATTTGCATACACCTATTTTCAGAAATTGCATACACCTGTTTTCAACTAATGCATAGTTCTCCTAAAGGGCTGTGAGAGTGGGGAAGTACTTATTTCAAAATATAAACAAGTATAAATAGTTAGGAAGGGGGAGAGAGA
This sequence comes from Magnolia sinica, assembly GCF_029962835.1. NCBI lineage: Eukaryota > Viridiplantae > Streptophyta > Magnoliopsida > Magnoliales > Magnoliaceae > Magnolia > Magnolia sinica. Next base: position 113,641,915 of record NC_080573.1, on the reverse strand, counting down.
GTCCTGCAACTATGCCTTGATGTCAAAATCCTCATTTCAGCTACACTCATTCCATGAACACGTAGTTCCACTGTGCTTTCTATGACGTGCAAATGGTCATCTGATTCTCTACACTGCTACTTCCATGGAGAAAGGATTTATAAACATTGCATTTCAAAGCAGATATGACACATGCTGCCGCAGTATCATCAATTAGCCAAACTACTAAAGATAGAATGGAAATCCTTGAAATATCACTAATAGACAACCCCACACCTGTGGACTTTGATCTACTCTTCAGTTGAATGTATGATATATCATGGACATAGTACTCAGTTTCTAGTATCATCCAGATTAGTTCTCTATGGATGGCTTGGAAACAACCTCAACATGCTTCTTCTTTTTTCCTACTTCATTCTACATGTAATATGCATAAAAATACCATGTAGCAGACATCCAAAAACAACAAGCTTGTACATTGAAGAAAACAAGATTTCCAAATCAACCTTGAGACCATTATCACTCTTTCATCGAAAACATGTGTAATTACAATGGCACAATTCCACCTTCACACCTTTACCATGATTCCATCTCCGATTTGTTGCATGATAGAGAAAATGATCTCTACAACAGGAAGAGTTTAGGCAAGTTTTCACATGTCAGTGTATTCCTCGACTGGACTGGCATCCCACTCCAACAACATTCATCCAAACTTTATTTAAGTGCCCAAGAAGGCAAAATGAAGCATTGTATTGAGCAATCACGCAAGCATACTTGTCTTCTAAAACTGTTGAATCAAATCTGGCTAAGCTGGTCACTAGATTCTCTGATTATTTACCAATGTTGTTCTCTAGCAAACCTGGAAAACTTCCCAACCCCGATAGTTTGCCCCGCCCATTTTTCAAGCTGCAAATAGTACTCGGGATGATGCTTGTTAAGATTGGAGCAGTCATGACAAATCAAGAAGAATTAGTGTTAGCACCATATACAACCTGAGGAGAAGAATGGAAAGATAACGTTTAAATTGTGAAAAACAGGTGACATTGGTGGCTTGAATATCACGTGATGTATCCACCGTTCATTTCAACAAATCCAAACATGCCCTTTAGGATAACTATGCATTGGTTGATCCTTTGATATTTCTCTTGCGAGGCTTTTTTGTGGTCCAATACATTGAACAAGACTTTTACAATTGATATCATTCGAAAGCGTCATCGGTTAACAGGTGTTTGATGTGTAAAAAGGAATCACAATATGCAACCATCTTTTCATTCAGTGTAAGGCAGTGTGGTACATTTAGTCATTTTTCTCAGCTTCTTTGAGGTTGATTGGGTTATTCCAGAATTCATGTGGGGCTTGTGGATGGACGGCACAGTGGTCCCTTTAAAACCAGTTGGTGGAATTCACTACAAATTCCAGGTAGGTACTGTCTTAAAAGTTCAAAGCCTCTAGTTCTGCAATTGAAGTCTTGAGGTCCAGTTGTGTATGCAGCCTCTAATGACAGGGTTCCAGCAAAAGCCCAATGAGTGGAACATTGTGAATGTTAAGGTTTGTCTCCTATAATGGATTTTAGGCATGGATGCAAAGTGTTTTGAGAAGGGTGTCGAATGCAGCAACGCAATTCATTATTGAATGCTTAGAAAATCTGGTGACAGAATAATTGGTTCATTACTCTTTCACCCTTGGGGCGTGTTTGGATATATGGTTTCTGTTTGGAGTCCATGGTTAACGTAATGTTTACCCATTGATAATTTCCATAGTCACAGTAGAAAATAGGATTCGAAAAATGGGGTGCCTGTTTGGATAGCAAGTCAAATTCTCAAATTCATTAGACAACAGTTACCTTGTTTTTCGCACCAGATAATTTTGGTAGCATGATGTGCTTACAGCCCCCATAACGGCCTGTTATGCCCCCTGCAAAGGCCGTAACGGGCCCGTAACAGGCCGTTACAGGGCCGATATAGGATTTCGAGTTTTTTTTTTCAATGGAAAAAAAGGGACCCGTAACAGCCGTTACGGGGACCATAACGGCCGCTACAGCACGTATCGTAAAGGTAACAATGGTGGCTGTTACGACCACCGTTACCGTTATGGAATACCTTGAATGATAGTTGAATGATGATAAGGGTATGGTTACACAGATTTTTCTACTTGGAGAACTACTCCCACTTTGGAATTTCCTGATTTCTCGAAACTTTCAACACATTGAGGCCTGTTTTTTTGCGACTTCTGTTGACTTTGTTGCTTCCACAACAACTCCCACTTGCGCTTTTGGTAGAAATATGAAAATGTGGGTGGCATTTTTATGACATGCTATACTCATGTGTGTTCTCCCATCGTCTATTAAATGTTTGCAACTCATCCACCGTGCATGTAATTTAAGTCAATTTAGGCAATTGCAGTCATGTGGCCCATTTTGGATGGAGCATCAAAAGTCACACCTCATTGGATTATCTTAACCATCTAGTTGGTGGCCACTAGAGGCTGGTTTGCAGTCCAAATTCTGTAGCAGATCTCAGGTGATTCACCTTATTGGTGTGACTTTTTGCATGTGCTCCAATCCTTAGTTGCATAATCCTTCTATTCTCGGTGCCACTTCCACCTCCGATCATGCTTTGGAACTGTGGTCCAGCCCTGCTTTATAGCCATTTAAAGTTAAGCGGGCCAAACTAGAAACGCAGTGGGGGAAACATGAAATTGAGCGGGGCAAACTAGGAATTCAGTGAATTTCTCATGAAAATGAGCGGGCCAAAAGTTCTTGTCTATCAGCCATCAGTTTTCGGTTTTGCTCATTCTAGTATCTTGGCAATTGCCTTGCATTGAGTTCCATGTGCATTTTCCTTTTCGACAAGCTTAACAGGACAAATTAAAAATACAGTGGGACAAAGTAGAAAGTTCATTCATCATCCACCAAGATTACAAAGTATGCTATACATCAAAACACTAAAGAATTTACAAAGTATGCTATTTTTCAGATATGGGAAACTTGCACTTCCGGCGATTATGCCCAGTTTGTTTGCATCGCCCACACTTTGTTGTTTTCGATTCTTCTCCACGCGATGGAATTCTAAGCTTTTTGGGTCTTCCAGCTGACCTCCTTTGTCTTGGGAGTTTAATTTGCGCACAATACTCCTTGAAGCCCACTAAAATTTTTTCCCACTCACTCTTGTCACGTACTGGGTACACCGATTCGCTATACGTGGCTATGTAATTTTGCACCGTGTAGAATGGGGAACAGTATGAGTAATGAGGGGAGATTGTAGTTTATACATGCTGACAAGACGTGCATACAAGGATACCCCTTTACGCTAAACTCGCGACATGTACACGAAAACTTACTGAGCTTAACTGTATCATTATAATCTCCCACAACATAGTACTCGTCTCGAGAAATAGGATGACAGCGAGCATCTCGCGCCTTCTGCACAAGATCCTTTAACTGCTGCTCCGCCCATGGTGTCAATGGCCCTATAAACGATGCCTCAGATTCTCTTCCCTTATAAAACAATTCCTGTATCTTCAATCTAACCCCTTCTATCAATTTCGTAATATGATATTCGCGTGCTTCTTTGAAGAGGGCATTAACACATTCGGAAATGTTTGTAGTAACCAAGTTGAATCTTTTTCCTGGAAAGTGTGAAGATGCCCATCTCTCGTATCCGATTTCTATCAGCCATGCATGTACTGCGGGGTTGGCCATTTCGATATCATGCATTAATTTTTTGAATTCAGCCACCCTACATGTCTTCACTGCCCGCCAGAAGTACATCTCCAATGACTTGTCTTTAAAGGTGTCCACCAAGTTTCTGTAGATATGATATGCGCAGTAGCCATGAATTGCACGTGGAAAGACATGGGGTACCTCTTTCAGTAAGCCTTTATGTCTATTAGATATAATCACAAGATCCTCCAGAGACCCTATCGCATCGCTAAGGTAAGTAAGGAACCAATTCCAACTGCTACCGTTCTCCGATTCCCCGATGCCAAACGCAACTGAAATATATGATTATCCCCATCTAAGGCCGTGGCGATGAATAGAACACCCTTGTATTTTCCATTTAAGTGTGTCCCGTCAATGGCTAATACCCTCCGCAATGATTTTTGAAAACTTCTAACGCATTGTCCGAGCGCAACAAAGCATCTTTCGAACTTGAAAGTCTCTTTGTTAACATGCAGGGCAGTCACTGTTCCTGGTTGACCGTCCTCAATTCATGTAAATACAAGGGGAGTTGATTGTAGGAGTCTTCATAAGACCCCATCACCTGATTGATTGCAAGCTCCTTGGCTGCCCATGCCTTCCTATAACTGATAACAATATTATACTTCTCTTGCATGACGAAGATAATATCACGTGGCCTCAACCCTAGGTGTTGCTCTATGCGACTAACAACCAAATCACATACTAACTTACTGCTTGCTTGCCGGTGATCACTCCTCATCCATGACATGCCACATGTATGATTTGGCGTATAAGTCCGTATCTTGAAAATTCCTGAATCACCCACGCGTGATGCATGAACCCTCCATTCACATCTTTCTTCGAAGCATACAACCGTAAATCTCCTAGAATTTGAGTACAGTACCCTGTACTGAAATTTATTTTGAAGGGCAAATTGGCTCAAAACATGCTGACACCAACTCTTGTCCTTAAATGTTTGCTCAACGGCTATCTCGATCGATTCACTCAACGAATTCGTATATTCCAGCATTGCTTCATTAGTGAATGTAGCATCATCAAATGGCACAGGAACTTGACGGGTGTTGAAGTTTGATGTTTCGGGAATGTCTAGATGCGGGATGTTGCTTTCAGGATTGATGTATCTTCGGGCTGTGGATGATGACGGCAGATCTGCTGTTGTTGCTAGAGGCGGTGCCATGTAATCACAAATGAGGTCAAGGTCACATGCACCGCAGACTTGGGTACTCACAAATTTTGATGTTTGGGGCGGCTCGGACAGTTGATCATTTGTTCCTACTACTTGTAATGGATTTGGCTTATATTCAAATTCCACGCCATGCTCTTCTGCCACACTGTCAACGTGTGTTGTCATATTAATGTGTTGGATTGTCTCGATGACTAAAGGGATAAAATTTTTCGAATGCTCCAACTTTGTTGCCAGGAACACTTTGACATCATCGTCGTCCTCAAGTACGGTTGGAGGGATTGATTTATTGGAGCAGGGATACAAAACTTTCGTCTGAATATCACAATCTGTTGGTGTTCTCTTAATAATCCTGTACATTCTGGATAGAAGTTCCTCGTACGTAGTATCAACATCTAGCGAAATAGTTTTCGTACTTCCACTCGTGTACGTCCATTGCTTGTTTTCACATTCTAACTCCCCGCCATAGCAACAGATGATTCTCCTAGCCATTATCTTGAAAATTCAATACAATGACAAATTATCAATAAATCGTTAAACAACGGAAGCTTCCCATAAGACAACTCAATTAAATAATAGAAGACTGAAAACTCGCTTTCCCTTATAGATGAGACTGATACAAAGCTTAAGGAAATAAAGAGTAAGCAACGCGTTAAATTTTCATGTAAACAACCAGAGCTTATATGGATTAGGCTTTCTACGAATGATTTCGTATCGTATTTTATTAAATTGAGTAAGGCAATCTAACATGACATTGAGCGGGGCAAACAGGAAAAATGAGCGAGACAACGTACAAATTGAGCAGGGCAAATATGAAGGGGGGTAAGCATGAGATTCAACAGGGTAAACATGAAATTAAGCGAAATGGAATTCAACGAGCATAGCATGGAATTAAGTGGGGCAAACTATTAATTAAGCTATGCAAGCAAACATTAAATCGAGTGTATGTAATCCCCATCAACGCATAAAATTCAATAAGCCTAACGCACAAAATTGATTAAGCTTAACACATGCGCATCAACTTGCATTAAATTGACCGTAGCTAGCATCAAATAAGTCCATCGATAAATTCATTGAGCTAGCATCAAATAAACAACCAGAGCTCATACATTGAAAATATGAGTAGGGCAAACTAGAAATTGAGCTGGGGAAACATGGAATTGAGCGGGGCAAACATGAAACTCAGCGGGATAAACTAGAAAATCAGCGGGGCAAACTAAAATCGAGTGGAGCAAACATGAAAATTGAGCGGGACAAACTAGAAATGGAGTGGGGCAAACTACAAAATTCAACAGGAAAATTCAAAAAATCAGCCGGGCAAACTAGAAATTGAACAGGGCAAACGAAAAATTGAACAGGACAAACTATAAATTCAGCTATGCAAGCAAACATTAAATCGAGCGAGCGTCGCATGATATTGAGCTGGGCAAATGATATTTCGAGCAAGCATAGCATGATATTGAGCTGGGCAAACATTAAATCGAGTAAGCATAGTATGATATTTAGTGGGGCAAACATTAAATCGAGCAAGCATAACATCATATTCAGCGGGGCAAACATTAAATCGAGCTGGCATAGCATGATATTGAGCGGGGCAAAAATTAAATCAAGAGAGCATAGCATGATATTGTAACTCCATGAAATTCGGGGGTCGAGCATAACTCAGCTCCCGAGTTTCAGAACATCACTTATGCAACATATTTGATGATGGATGTATGTTGTCTGTAAAAGTGCATAAAACATGGAATAGATTAAGCCAAACTGCAAACATAATTCAGGGATAAGTGAAGAACGCAAGCGGAAGACTTATAGAATCATGTGTACATGTGCAATTCCTTGAAAAATATATACATACCAGGTCGTTTTACAAGTGTTACTATCAAAATTACAAGTATCAAATTACATCATTTAATTCCCAAAAGAAATCCCAGCATCCCGCGCATCAGAACAAGCCTCACTAGAACCCGTCTGAAAACTGCATAAAAGAGAAAGTAGCCTCATCATCATCGATCTCCTGCTCTGCCTCAGGAGCCGCATCAATATCTGCAACATCAGCAACTAAGACAGAGTCTGGTGGGTGTTTAAACACCGCCCCAGAACATGGGAGTGAGCGATCAACTCAGTGGAACAATAAGGCACAAGTTAACATGTTATCAATTCAATCAAGCAGTAATGATAAAACAGAACAATCAAACATGTCCTAAGTACTCTTGTTAATGCAAGGATGTATGCAGAATGATGCGTGCCCTCACGCGTACACCCTTAGCGTCTTCATCTTACGTTACGCATGACATCGCCTCAAAGTGCGCCACATCTACAAAGCACATGCAAATGCGGTGCATGAACATGATTACCAAGTTATTATTAGTCCTTTTCATACAGCAGGATTGGGAAGCTAAAGTACCTTCCTCATATCACCATCCACAAAGCGAAGGTTTAAGGATGAAGAAGAATAGGAAAGAATCTAAGATGATTCACCAACTTCTCTCTCACTTTCTCTCTCTTTTCCTCTCTCTTTCTTAGCTAGGGTTAGGAAATTCGTATGGAAAAGAGAGCTAGGGTTTTAAGGTCTATATATAGGCCCAACATTGATGAAAATAACCCCAGGGCCAAGGTATACTTAGGTTATAACCAAAATAGGCCTCTCTCGATCCAACGGAGTACTTCCAGTGGGCCTTTTTTCACGAAAGGTCGGACTTAAGCTCACTGACCATGGATCTAGGTCAGGCTGAGTTTTAGTACCGACCGGATCTTCAGATCAGCCGTGGTGGACTACACTCAATTCAATGGTCACCGAAACTCGATCAGGTCCACAAGCATAAGGACATGCCTGGGCCATCCTCCCTGATCAGAGGGTGAAATTGAATCAGAATCCAACGGTCAGATAGCTTAAAATCATCGCGCAAGCGACACGACTCAGATTTCATAAAATCACATTTAATATCTCACCGTTCTCACACTCTTCACTCCGGACTCAATCAAATCGACCCAGAACATCATCTGGACTTAATTTTTGAGGTGATGGCCAAGTCCAACATGGTGACCAATACAGCCTAAGATCATCGCCATCGGACTTACGACGCGCGGTATAGGTCCGATCCAGAACTTCCAAAAATTTTCAAGAGCAACTGGATTTAGCGATGAATCCCAGATTTCAGAGTAACGTAGCGCTAATGAATCTACAAGTTTTGAGTCATGCAGATCCAATTTAAAGTGATTGATGCAAATTTCACAAGCAATCGAGTTTAACACTAAGTAACCCACAAATAGCTTCTAAGGAAAAATAGAGGTAGTACTCGGGTCTTGGCACGAAATTTCCCCAGTCATTACAATCTACCCCCTTAAAGAAAATTTCGTCCTTGAAATTGATACCTTCTCATGTTCCTCAAGGATCTGAGGGTAGCTCTTTCTAACCTCAGCTTCAGATTCCCAAGTAGCCTCTTCCTCACCATGATGCGTCCATAGAACTTTCACAAGAGGGATGACCTTGCTACGCAATTCCTGCTCCTTCCTGTCTAGAATACGCGTCGGTAGCAGTACATATGTGGCATCCTCGCTCAACTGCACCTGCTCACATAAGTGGCATCCTCACTCAATTGCACTTGCTCCCAACTGATAGAAACATGAAATATGTTATGCACGCCCGCAAGAGGTGTGGGCAAAGCAAGGCGGTATGCTACCGCTCCCACTCGATCCTGAACTTGAAATGGACCAATAAATCTTGGCGTAAGATTTCCCTTCTTACCGAACTGCAAAACTTCCTTCATAGGAGAGACCTTAAGAAATACATGGTCTCCAACCTCAAACTCAAGCGGTCGACGCCTCGTATCAGCGTAACTCTTCTGCCTACTCTGGGCTGTCAGGAGTCGACGTCTAATAATGTCAACTTTCTCTGAAGTTGCCTGCACCAACTCCGGGCCAAGCAAACTACGCTCGCCAACTTCTGCCCAGCAATGCGGTGCTCTGCACGGGCGATCATACAACGCCTCATAGGGAGCCATGCCGATACTCGCCTGGAAACTATTATTATACGCGAACTCTACATACTGGAGACAATCATCCCAACTGTCCTTGAAATCCAAAACACAAGCTCGCAACATGTCTTCCAGGATCTGATTCACACGTTCCGTCTACCCATCTGTCTGCGGATGAAACGAGGTGCTGAACTTCAATTTCACACCCATCGCTTCTTGTATACGAGTCCAGAAGATAGAAGTGAAACGCGTGTCTTTGTCAGATACAATCTCCAAGGGAACTCCATGCAGACGCACAATCTCCTTGATATACAATCTAGCCAACTCGTCTGCAGAGTTAGTGACTCTGATCGGTAAGAAATGAGCCGACTTCATCAATCGGTCGACAATCACCCAAATAGAGTCATGTCCCTTCTTCGTTCTCGGCAACCCAGAAATAAAATTCATAGAGATGAAGTCCCACTTCCATTCTGCTATGGGCATGGGTTGCAGCAACCCAGGAGGTCGGCGATGCTCTGCCTTGACCTGCTGGCACGTGAGACAACGAGATACAAACTCAGCGATGTGGACCTTCATGTTGTCCCACTAATATGATCTTCTCATATCCTGATACATCTTCGTGCTACCTGGATGCATCGCAAGCTTAGAACTATGGGCTAACTCGAGAACCTCCCGTCTCAAGTCAGGAATGTCTGAAACATATAATCGGCCACGAAGACGTAGGCCCCCATCAGAACTAACACTCCACTCGAAGTTCTCATCTGTACCAACCTGCTTTCTCATCTTCGCCAAAAACTCATCATCTGCTTGAGCTGCAACGATCTTCTCATCGATGAGGGGCTGTACACAAATGTGTGCGATAACCTCATACGGCTCTTCCACCGTAAGTTCCTGCTCAAAGTCACGCACGAACTTCAACATATCCCATTCTGCTATCATTAGCGGAGCCGCAAACTCAATAACCTTCTTACGACTCAACGCATCTGCCACAAGGTTCGCCTTGCCCGGATGGTATGAAATATCGAACTTAAAGTTTTTCAATGTTTCCAACCATCGACGCTGCCTCATATTCAAGTCACGCTGCGTGAAAATATACTTAAGGCTCTTGTGGTCGCAAAAGAGCTCGAACTCCTCTCCATAGAGGTAATGTCTCCAGAGTTTTAATGCGAAAATGACAGCGGCCAACTCCAGGTCGTGCGTAAGGTAATTCTCTTCGTGTTTCCTCAACTGTCGCGAAGCATAAGCAATCACCCTGTCTTTCTGCATAAGGACACAACCCAGGCCAACGCGAGAGGCGTCAGTATATATAATATACTTAACCCCTTGCTCTGGCAATACTAGCATAGGGGTGGACGTCAACTTGTCCTTCAGCTCCTGAAAAACTATCTCCACCCTCTCATTCCAAGCAAACTTCAAATCTTTCCGTGTCAGCTGAGACAACGGTCTGACTATCTTTGAGAAGTCTCGAATGAAGCGTCGATAATAGCCTGCTAAACTCAGAAAGCTCCTTACCTCAGTAACTGAACTAAGCTGCTTCCAGTCCTGCATTGCAGCTACCTTGGCAAGATCGACAGCTATCCCTTCCTTGGACACTACATGTCCCAGGAACTTGACTTCCTCTTTCCAGAAATCACACTTCTTGAACTGTGCAAAGAGCTGATTCTTTCTAAGAGTATCCAAAACCGCTCTTAAGTGCTCCTCGTGTTCTTCCCGACTCGCAGAATAAATCAAGATGTCATCGATAAAGACAATGACGAATCGGAACAAGAATGGCCGAAACACTCTGTTCATCAGATCCATGAACACCGCCTGTGCGTTCGTAAGACCGAACGACATCACAAGGAACTCATAGTGACCGAAGCTAGTCCTGAAAGCGGTCTTCTGCACGTCCTCATTCTTGACGCGCAACTGATGATACCCTGACTGCAGATCAACCTTCGAAAAGTACTGTGCCCCCTTCAACTGATCAAACAGATCATCAATCCTGGGCAAATGGTACTTATTCTTCATAGTTGCCAGATTCAACCTGCGATAATCAATACATAATCACAAGGAACCATCTTTCTTCTTCATAAACAAGACAGGTGCTCCCCAAGGAGACACACTAGGCCGAATAAAGCCCAAACTCAACAAACCATCTATCTGCTTCCTCAACTCTTCCATTTCACTCGGAGGCATACGATAGGTAGGTAAAGAAATGGGCGCCGCACCAGGCATGAGATCAATAGTAAAGTCAATCTCACGCTGAGGAGGTAATTCAGGAATCGATTCAAACACATCTTCAAACTCCCGAACTACAGGCATGCTTTCAAATGCCAATTCAGTCATACTCTCCAACAGAGAAGTATAATAATCAAAATGAACAGGGTAACTGACCTTAACTGGGAAAGTAACTGTCTCGCCCTCAGATCCATGGATTGTTACCGTCCTTGCTTCGCAATCAATCTCTGCTCGCATTCTCGTGAGCCAATCCATACCCATAATAACATCGTAATGACAAAGAGGTGCGACAAAGAAATTAACACAAATCGATCCACTTCCTAGATCAATCCAACAATCCATACAACGCTTGTTCATAGTAGAGGAAATCCCCGTAGTGGTAGTGAGCGTCATTCTTTTGATAGAAACAGTGCTCAAACTCAGACGCCTAACTGCCGCATGTGACATAAGAGAAGTAGTGGACCCTGTATCCACCAACATAGAAACGGGACCACCTTCAATGTGCGCTGTAACCTCAAAGGATCTAAGCAACACGTCAGACATAGGTGCTTCAGCTAAGAGCGCATGAACTCGAGCCTACTGCTGACGATTTGACGGAGGAACCATGGGCCGCTGAGGTGGCCTGAAGCTAGGTACTGTAGGTCTAAAGGATGGATGAGCTGGCGCTGAACGAAGAGGTGGAGGAGAGATAATCTGAGGCATCGGACGACTAATCCTCTGCGGTGGAGTAAAACCACTGGCCCGCATACGCGAAAAGCAAAAACAGTCCAAATGCCCCATCTTCCCACAGTACGAACATCGAAGATCAACTCGCATCTGCTGAGCAGGCGGCGCTGAATGCCTAGGAAGAGAATCTGCTCGCGGCCTCTTGCCGAGAAAAGGTGCAGGTCTAGGAACCGTAGGTGCTCGCATACGGGACGACCTGTCCCCGTCCTGCTCTGCTCGCAAGGACATGCTCACCAACTCCGCATAGGAAGAAATGCTAGCACAACATATCTTCGATCGGATCTCAGGCCTCAATCCCTCAGAAAAATGTCGCATCCTCATCGGCTGATCGTCCAGAATCAAAGGAACATAGCGACCTAGCTCAGTGAACTGGTTCTCATACTCCGTCACCGACAGCCCTCCCTGGCGGAGGTGAAAGAACTCACTCTCCTTCTCATGTCGGTACGTAATCGGAAAATACTTCTCGTGGAAGCGTGCCTCAAATGCCTGCCACGACCACTCATATCCTTCCTCGACAGAGCGAAGAACACTGTCCCACCATAGACTGGCCTCCTTCTCAAACATGAAGGAGACAAGCTCGACCTGCTCAACCTCTGAACAGTGCAGCGGTCTCAGCATCTTAAAGATGCAATCAATCCAGTACTCGGCCTCCTCGGGTCTATGAGAACCCGCAAATGTGGGAGGTCGTAAGCACTGGAATCGCTCAAGAGTGGCACTCGTACTAGCGCTCCTAGATGGGGGCATATGTGAAGCAAGTGAAGTCGCCCCCACTGACTGAGCAAAGATGTCAGCCATGGAAGACAGGAACTACTACTGGTGCTGCTGCTGTTGCTGAATCTGCTACTGCTGCATCAACAACATCATCTGCTCAAACCTATCAGAAGGCGGAGCAGACGAAGATGCACGGCTCGGCTCAGGAACCGAAGGCGTGACTGGAGGAGCCATAGGTGTCGGCCCAACACCGGCATGAGACGGGCCGAAGATTTTGAACCCTTAGGAGGCATCCCTACATTCAACAAGGAGAGACGGGCCGAAGTCTTCGAACCCTTAGGAGGCATACCCTACATTCAACAGAGGATGCAACCTTTAAGATTCTACGTCCACATAATCCATCCACACAGCATTCACAACATACTTTTACAATAAACAACATGCATTCCATTTAACAAAATTTGTCGCAATACAAGTAGTGCAGGATTACATGAATCACGACAGGGAAAGCATGTGAACTACAACATCTAAAACTTCAACAACAACAAACAACCTCCAACCACAAAAGCCAACAACGGCTACACCTAGAAAGAAACAACACAACAAAGCAAAGGACGACTACAACGATATCTACTCGTCGGAATCAGGAGATGGAGGCGGGGCACCCTTATCCTGCAAGCAACATATGATAGACTTCAGAGTTTGAGTCACCTTCTTGAACTTATGCTTCACAAGGCCTCAAAAATTCATGATATCCTGGCGTAGAACAGCCTGCCCTTCCTTAAGCCGAGCAATATGGGCATCTCTGGCAGCCTGATCTGCGCTCTGCTCTGGTGCCACAGGAGGAGAGCTCTCACTCGTGTCCTGTGCCTCAACCTCTTCCTCGTCCTGCTCTATTTCTTCTTCAATCTCAGCACCGCCTTCAGCATAACTCTCTTCATCATCGCCCTCTGCCTCATCCTCACTCTCAGAGGCCTGTGGACGAGGACCAATTTTCATCTGCTTGAGGGTCATCAGATTAATATGACGAACAGGAACCGGCTTCTCTGCCCCAAGTTGATAGCCAAACTCATGTGCAAGCTTACAAATAAGTCGGCCAAATGGAAGCGAGTCGGTCCTCCTAGTCGAACGAGCGACGAGGATAATCTGACACAAGATGTACGTCGGCACACACAACTTCGCTTCTTGCCCCACCTGATACAGAAAATCTACAATCAAGCGCGTACACTCGTTGCGATTGCTCCACCTTGGATATACATTGAACGTACACATATGGTGAAGCAAGCGAAAGTCGTCTGTCATGTTGGTAGCTAGCAGACTCCTATTAGGCTGCCATTCGACCAGACGACCACACAAGAATCGGGTACGATGATCCCTCTCGCGCATACTGTTCAAATTCTTCTCACTGGCATGCACTTCACCAAGTGGCATATTCAGGAGTCGGGATATCAAAGCGACGTTGACCGTGGCCTCCTGACCACTACCACAAGGAATCTTGAACTGCAGAGGCTCCAGCGATGGATCACAAATATTGGCATAAAAAGCTCAAACAGTACTTGCATTCGCGCGATACTCACCCTCAAACAAGGGACACCAACCAGCCCCTTCCAGGCGCTCCAACAACAGAAACTCGTCAAACAGCCGCGGATCAACATGAGCCTCAAAAAGGACCCTATGGCCTTCATAGACTTCATGCGACAACTCCGCCAACAAGGTCCTACTAATGGGAGCTCGAGGATCAAGGTCCCGCTTGGTCTAGAATTCACAATTGGCGGTCGTGCTCGCGGCGGCACCTCTCGGCCTCCGTGCACGAGTTGGGCGGCTAGGCTCAACTTCATCCATGGGCGCTCTCTTCTTCCCCATCAAAGAAAGAAGGGTAGAGATAGAAAATATGGCCGTGATAAACTCAAAAAGGGCTATGGAAATGAGAGAAATGGGAGAAATAGGAAGGATGGTGAAGCTTCCACACACTTGAGATCCTAAAGATGGATTTGGGAGCCCAAATGAGAAGAAAAGGAAGGGTAAACAACAATGGGGGAGTGAGGTTTTGAGATGGGTTGGTGGGTGTGCACGAAAATGGAAGGAGAAGAAGATTTGGAAGAGATTTGGTGGAGTTTGGAGAAGAACTTGGAGGAAAGGAGAGCTAGGGAGGGTGGATTGTGAAGGAGCTAGGGCTTAGAGACGGTTTTAATCAACAAACCGTGGAGGGGTGGGCCACACTAGGCCATACACTCATCGGCCCGCCCGGCCAGGCCCGCTGATCGGTGAGGGCTCGCCGAACTGGCGAGGACATCGCCGGTCTCTGGACTGCCCGGCGATGCCTCACCGTTTGGCCAAGGTCCTCTTGGTCCTTAAGCACTAAATGAGGTGGGTCCCCCCCTGGGTCCCTCTGGAAAAGCCCCGATCAGCCCCTTTACTTGGTTCAACGCCTATTGGGCCATTTGAGTAGAAATCTGATTCAAATATAGATTTCTTGAAGATTGAAGGGTTGAAATGGAAAGATAAACCATCTAGACTCATTAATAGATGGTCTAGGAGAGATTTTGGGTCGCTGTGTGTGATCAGGAGAGAGCACAGACTCGATCTCGGTGATCGTTTTCAGTAAACTTTTGCCGATAGAAGCAACGGAACATAAACACACAATCTACGATAAACTCACACCCAAAAATACTAAAGTGGCGACAACGTATGGTGTGTGACCATAACTCAGGTCCGGTTTAATCCAATTCATGCTCTGATACCAACTTGTAACGCCCTAAAATTCGGAGGTCGAGCATAACTCAGCTCGCGAGTTTCAAAACATCACTTATGCAACATATTTGATGATGTATGTATGTTGTCTGTAAGAGTGCATAAAACATGGAATAGCTTAAGACAAACTGCAAACATAATTCAGGGATAAGTGAAGAACGCAAGCGGAAGACTTATAGAATCATATGTGTACATGTGCAATTCCCTGAAAAACATATACATACCAGGTCATTTTATAAGTGTTACTATCAAAATTACAAGTATCAAATTACATCATTTAATTCCTAAAAGAAATCCCAGCATCCCGCGCATCAGAACAAGGCTCACTAGAACCCGTCTGAAAACTGCATAAAAGAGAAAGCAGCCTCATCATCATCGATCTCCTGCTCTGCCTCAGGAGCCGCATCAATATCTGCAACATCAGGAACTAAGACAGAGTTTGGTGGGTGTTTAAATACCGCCCCAGAACGTGGGAGTGAGCGATCAACTCAGTGGAACAATAAGGCACAGGTTAACATGTTATCAATTCAATCAAGCAGTAATGATAAAACAGAACAATCAAACATGTCCTAAGTACTCTTGTTAATGCAAGGATGTATGCAGAATGATGCGTGCCCTCACGCGTACACCCTCAGCGTCTTCATCTTACGTTACGCATGACATCGCCTCAAAGTGCGCCACATCTACAAAGCACATGCAAATGTGGTGCATGAACATGATTACCAAGTTATTATTAGTCCTTTTCATACAGCAGGATTGGGAAGCTAAGGTACCTTCCTCATATCACCATCCAAATAGTGATCCATACTAGGGTCGTCAGTCCTAGACAATCTCATACGATCATATGTTTTCAGGTCATTGCAAAGGGCTCGTCACCAATCAATGCCGCCTATCATACCTTCGTTACTACACTAAGGCTCCTCACCTCAATGTGGTATCCAGGCATGCTCGAGGTCACTACAAAGGGCTCGTCACCAATCAATGTAGGCTGACAGTACGAATATAGTGTCCCATACCACCATAATCGGCTCACGAGTTCGGTTGCTCACTGGTCACTACGGGGAGGCTCATCACCCCAGCGTAGGCCGACAGCTCGACCACGGTGTCCCATACCACCATGTCCGGCTCATGAGTCTTAGCGGATCAAGGTACCAAGGTTAATAGGATTTCATTGGTAAGTTCGGTACCCTAGATTCAAACAATAGCGTCCATACATGGTGAACATATATTGGACAATCGGGTTACTTGACGAACTCAACTAACACGAGCGCACGTTGGGTTGAATGACATAGAGTGCGCAAACACTCCGTGTGGCCAAACCACTGCCGACAACTCTAATACGACTCGGGTTCGTCTAATCACGTCCTTTGTGGTGAAAGCAACCTCAGCCACAATCTCAAGGCCCATTACCGATTTCCTGGACTAACTCATAGTCCCAAACACATTCCACTACAACAGACATTCATATCAACAATCTAGAATAGTAATGGAACAACAACTTAAATCATGTGGTATGTAAGCACTTGAAGAATATCAACTCAACATGGATTTACACACAAGTAATGCTGGAAGTTAAACAACAAAGAATGTAACTTGCATGCAGGAAATCATACACACTAGTAGGAGTATTGAGAATTGCTTCTCAACGCCCGCAATTAGGTTAATATGTAGCACTTTAGATCATTCAGACATTTCTACAAACGCTTAGAATACATAATACAACATACATGACGTATGTTGAAATACACGCATTTGGACAATTCCTTTTGTAAGGAGTTGACACACATACATCTAGCATACATACACGACAAATAATCATGGCAAACACATGTGCATATTTTATACGTATACGGTACTTCCTACATATACATAGAATACACAAATCGCAATATAACACATGCATATCAGGAACGCAAGATAAACATAGCATTTGACATGTGAAATCTCATCCATAGCAAGAATAAACCATTCACTGGCATTGAAAGCCTTGAAAACCATAACCTATACACTTAAAGTCCGCACCTTAACCAGAAATAGAAAACCGAACTGATTTCAGACGATATGTCTTCGTCAACGGCGACAGGATAACCTAAGGCAAGAATAGAAATGAGGTACAACAACACATAAGCTCATCTAAGCTCTAAAACAGATTAGGGTTAGGTTAACTTACCCAAGGATGAACTCAGAATCGCCGGAATAACGATTCTAAAGCGAAGGTTTAAGGATGAAGAAGAACAAGAAAGAATCTAAGATGATTCACCAACTTCTCTCTCACTTTCTCTCTCTTTTCCTCTCTCTTTCTTAGCTAGGGTTAGGAAATTCGTATGGAAAAGAGAGCTAGGGTTTTAAGGTCTATATATAGGCCTAACATTGATGAAAATAACCCCAGGGCCAAGGTATACTTAGGTTATAACCAAAATAGGCCTCTCTCGATCCAACGGAGCACTTCCAGTGGGCCTTTTTTCACGAAAGGTCGGACTTAAGCTCACTGACCATGGATCTAGGTCAGGCTGAGTTTTTGTACTGACCGGATCTTCAGATTAGCCGTGGCGGACCACACTCAATTCAACGGTTACCGAAACTCGATCAGGTCCACGAGCACAAGGATATGCCAGGGCCACTTTCCCTGATCAGAGGGTGAAATTGGATTAGAATCCAATGGTCAGATAGCTTAAAATCATCGCGCAAGCGACACGACTCAGATTTCATAAAATCACATTTAATATCTCACCGTTCTCACACTCTTCACTCCGAACTCAATCAAATCGACTCAGAACATCATCTGGACTTGATTTTTGAGGTGATGGCCAAGTCCAACATGGTGACCAATACAGCCTAAGATCATCGCTATCGGACTTACGACACGCGGTCCAGGTCCGATCCAGAACTTCCAAAAATTCCCAAGAGTAACTGGATTTAGCGATGAATCCCAGATTTCAGAGTAACGTAGCGCTAATGAATCTACAAGTTTTGAGTCATGCAGATCCAATTTAAAGTGATTGATGCAAATTTCACAAGCAATCGAGTTTAGCACTAAGTATCCCACAAATAACTTCTAAGGAAAAATAGAGGTAGTACTCGGGTCTTGGCATGAAATTTCCCGGGTCATTACAGATATTGAGTTAGGCAAACATTAAATTGAGCAATCCTAGCATGAAATTTATCGAGGCAAACATTAAATTGACCTCATCTATCATGAAATTGAGCTGGACAAATATTAAATTGAGCGATACTAGCATGAAATTTATCGAGACAAACATTAAATTGAACTTATCTTATCTACCATGAAATTAAGCTGGGCAAACATTAAATTGAGTGATCCTGGCATGAAATTTATCGAGGCAAACATTAAATTGACCTTATCTTACCTACCATGAAATTAAGTTGGGCAAACATTAAATTGAGCGATCCTAGCATGAAATTGAGCAGGGTAAACATGAAATTCAGCGAGCATAGCATGAGATTGAGTGAGCTCTAACATGGAATTGAGTGAGCTTCAAATGGAATTGAGCGAGTTCCACATGGATTGGACCGATCAACACATAAAATTAACTAATCCTAACACATGAAATTGAGTAAGCCTAATACATGGAATTGACCGAACTTCGCATGCAATGCAATTGTACGAGCTGAGCATTTTTTAAAAATATCTGTACCATCGACTATCATAGTACAGGTCAAATATAGGTTGAAGAGAGGTGCTTTGGAGTGAGGGAATATTTTCAACCTTCTCAAGGATTGCAAATGCAGCCACTTCGTGGGATTTCACGTAACCCTAGCCAAGAAAGAAAATGACAAATGTAGAATGATGATATCTACATGATTCACTAAGATTCGATGAGGAAAATGAGAAGAATAACCTCCATGCATCGGTTTATCGTTGAAAAGGAGTGAAAGACTATTATTTTGAGAAGGGAGTGAAAGCAACATGAGTGAAAGAAGGTTAAAACATATTAAAGGAAAGCAAACAGATTGGCTACTCACCCTGCCACTGGCCAATGGCTGTGGTCGGTGGTCTGTGAGCCCCACCATGATGTATGTGTTTCATCCATTCCGTTCATCCATTTTTTTTAGTTCATTTTAGTCCTTGTTCCAAAAAATGAGAGGGATATAAATCTCAGGTGTACCACACAACAAGAAGATAATATAGATTGGATATTGACAATTAAATTTCTCCTAAGGCCCAATGAACTGTTTAATTGACATCTAATCTGTTGATTAGTTCATACAGGCATAGATGAAGGGAAAAAACAAAAATCAAGTTCATCCAAAATTTTTATAGCCCTCTAATGGTTTCTAGTGGTTGACGCTCATTCAACACTGTTCCTGTAACGTGGTACACTAGAGATTTGGATATACCTCATTTTTGGTCTCATACCATAAAATGATGTGGAAAAATATATGGATGGCATGGATGAAAAGCATACATCATGGTGGGGCTCATACAACACCGACCGTCTGCCATTAGCTGGTGGCAGGGGGAGTACCGAATCCGTTTCCGTCAGGAGGAGGGGTATTTTCGTCCTGTTATTCTGATTCCGTACGAGGAGGTCCAACTGCGTATTTTAAGTTTGTATTGACTCCAAAAAACCGCTGGATAAAAGGTAGGGTCCACAGTCGTAAATTTCTCACCAAACGTCTCAGCCAAGCTAACGCGGGACGCGAGTCGCTACTGGTCAGTGCTCCATAGCCCCACCATGATGTATGTATTTTATCTACACCGTCCATCCATTTTTCCGTATCATTTATATCATGTACCTAAAATAAGTCAGATTCAAAACTCAGGTGGACCACACCACACGTAACAATGTTAATGAAACGCTCACCGTTGAAAACTTCCTGGGTTCCACAAAAGTTTTGGATCAAGCTGGCAGTTGTGTTTCCCTGCAGCCTGGTCTGTGTGAAGGTTAGATGGTAAATAAAGATTATGCTGGGCCACATTCAATCACCTCTCTTTTATGTGGTGTCGTTCACGTTTCGATCTACCTTATTTTGCAGCTCATGCCATAAAATGATACGATAAAATGGATGAATGATAAAATGGATGGACGACGTGACTAAAATACTATCATCATGGTGGGGCCCACAGAACACCGACTGGTAGCCACATCGCAACTGGGAATTCATTTCCGTTAACGCGGTTGGTGGGAGCACAATCTGGCCACTGCTGGGAGTTGGTGCAACACGAGGTCCTGGGGCCACTCACAGTGCCCGTGTGAAATCCAGTCCATCCATCAGTTCTGCCAGCTCAGATTAAGATGACGTCCCAGTTGAGCGAGATACAAGATACAGAATGCAAGTGACCACACCACAGGAAAGGGGATGGAATCGGCCACCATTGAAACCCTCACAAGCCTGAACTTGCGTTTACATGCTAACCAACTCCTTCGTAAGGTGGTCCCCGAAGATGAAGAGAAAACACAAACATCAGCCTGATTTAAAACTTGTGTGGGCCCTAACAAGGTTTCTACGGTGGGCTTTCCGTTGACACTGTATCTTGTGGGGCCTACTTGAGTATTGGACCTCATTCCATTTTCGGCCCTCGTTGTAACACGAGCTGGCGACATTGATGGTCAGAGTACATTTCACCACAGGTTATTGTGCTGGTGGAAGCCTGAGCTACACTTAGGGAGTGTTTGGGAGCGTGGATTTGGAACACCTAGATTGAGAATAGGTTGTAATCCAAAAATAACTATGTATGGTATATTTACATGGGATTGAATTTAATTATTAAATCAACTTTAATATCTCTAATTAGTGTCCGAATGTAATGTTTGATATAATGGTTGTAATAAGCCCTTTGAAACATATACTTTAGCCGAAAATGATGAAATTCCTTAGTATTGGATGGGTCATGGCCACAAGATCACATCCGAGTGACTAACTAATTATTTTTAACCATTGATTTACATGGACAATGTTTGGACGGCACAGATCATCTTATTAAAGTAATTATAGTGATGCAATTGATAATCTAATTGCTTTAGGATATCATTGGTGGGTTATGTGCTAAATAGATTAATAACCTAGTGACACACATGTTTTACATTCAACTCTCGGAAGGATTTTAGATGTAATCAAGCTTTCATGTTCAAACCCACTCATTGAGGGGATTTGAAACCCCTAGTTACTTTATGGTGTCAAACATACTAATGGCATGTTTGGGAGCGTGGATTTGTAACCACCTGGATTCGAACCCCCAGGATTAGAAATCGCCTGAATTTCCAATCCTTCCAGTGTGTTTGGCACGCTGGAGTGTAAATCAACTTTAATCCAAAAGTACCTATCTATGGTATATTTGCAGGGATTTGAATTTAATTACTAAATCTACTTTGATATCTCTAATTAGTGAGATATGTAATTTTTGACACAATGGTTGTGATAAGCCCGTTGAAATATATGCTTTGCCCAAAAATGATGAAATTTCATGTCTCGGACTACTTTGATATCTCTAATTAGTGAGATATGTAATTTTTGACACAATGGTTGTGATAAGCCCGTTGAAATATATGCTTTGCCCAAAAATGATGAAATTCCATGTCTCGGATGGGCCACAAGCGCAAGATCATGTCTGAGTGACTAACCAACAATTTTTAGTCGTTGATTTACATAGACAACGTTTGGATAGTGCTGGACAAAGTTTGGACGGTGCTAATTTACATGGACAATATTTGGATGGTGCTGATCATCATTAGTGGGCCATGTGCCCAATGGAATGATAGTGTATAGTGACACACATGTTACATCTGCAACTATTGAAATGATTTTAGGTGTAATCCAAGCTCTTACCGTGGATTGCAAACCCCCTCAGAGAGGGGATTGGAACCCCCCTGGTTTGAAGCCCCCAGTTACTTTATGCTGCAAAACAATCAGGGGATTGGAAATCCCCTCCAATCCATGGTGCCAAACAACCCCTAAGGGATTTGAAATCCCCTCAAACCACCCAAGATCCGTGGTGCCAAATGACCCCTAAGCATTTTGAATGAGGAATCATGATATGCCAGGGAGTATGACAATACATACATGTCACATTGCCACTGTTATGCCCAATACATGTTACCCAATAGACCGTTCAAATTGTTGGATCCACTGTAAATGGATCAAACAGCAAAAACTATTTGTTGATGGGTGGTTACATCCATTTTTGGCACCCTGATGTGGATTAATAGAAAGTTGTCACATGTTACACTACCAGCTTAGTATTCACATAAATCATACTCGCACCAGCAATATCTTCGATTTATATTCCTTAGGCGATGCACATTCTGTTATTAATGCGGTGGCACAGACCATTGTGCATGCTTTTAAGGAAGTGAATCATCACATGCCATGTGGCCAATGCCCGGCACGTCTGTAATTGACCCACCGAGGCAAGAATCCTAACATGGATTTGGTTGTGATATACTAGGTGAGGCCTTCTAAAATTGGAGATTTTCCTTAAAAAGTTCGAAGAGTTTGCAAAGTTCACGAAGACCCCGAATATTCGAAGATCAAGCCAATATCCAAGCAAATCTGATTACTGGTTTAGTCCCAAATCAGAAGAGAGTGAACATTGGGCAAATCGGGGCCAATTTCGTACATCAATTGAAATAAAGAGAATGAGGGAGCTTAACGAAAAGATCTAATCTGGCCTGTCCGATAACACATCAATATCAAGTGTCACCATCCCTCCAGCACTCTAAACCATCAAGGATGTGGTTTGATTAGATCACACAAATGCAATAGGTGGGCCATTAGGATTTGAGGTCTAGATCAGTGATCTCCTGATCAATCTTGAATCCAATTAGTGAGTCACGAACATCTCCCATCAAAGGATTACTAATGAGAAGAAGATTCGAAAAGCCAACAAATTTGAATCTATCCTGGAGATATTTTTATCTGAAATGCATATCGTAAAACACGAAAAGATATAAGATCAACAAGGAAACCAAGCGATGGTTTAGCTGCCTCAACAAGCTATAAAAGGAGCACATGAAGAAGTGCTCAAGATCCCACGCCAAACACATCTATCTACTTTTACAATTTATCTTTCATCTATCTTTACTTTTATTTTAGCATAGCCTAGCTCTAGTTCTGGCATAGATCGCTATTGTTCAGTTTCCACCACTATAGTATCATAAGATTAGATTAAATATTCACAACCCTAAGTTGTTGGATCCCGATCAACTAAGTTCTTACTTAGGTGATCACACCTCTTTGGTCACATCTTGCTAACCATTCACCTTGATCATTTTTTTTCTTACAGACGGGTCAAGTATTTATTCCTTATTTATTTATTTTGCTTATTTTGATACTTTGTGGATTTTAATGAGCCATACATTCAAATATTAATGAAATCAACATTGCTTTGCCTTCTTGTTATTCATTTATTCATCTTTATTTTTTTTAAGAAAAATAAAGTTGAAGTACTGGAGAAGGAACAAGTCCTTAGTACTTAAGGTGAAAAAAAAAAATCCATTCGGAATGGCTAACCCCTACGCTTTCACAAGTCATCTAATCGCTGATCAGACCCAATGGTTAAGAGGATAGCTGGATCATGCATCCAGTCTCTAATCAGTCTAACTCAATAGGGGGCACTAGCATCCAATCAAGCATTGACTCAAGTAAGACTTTAGCGTGCCCGCACATATTACAATATCGCATAAAATCTAAACGCAGGCCCTCGATCACATATGTGGCCTGTGTTTGATTGAATTCAACCAATGATGGGTTAAGTTTTTTAGAATTTGTCCATCCCCATTACCGTCATTCCATTCGAGAACCAATCAAGGAGATTTACTTGTGATCTGTACGGATCCACATGGTGTATTCGAAGATCTACAGATATGTACAGAGAATATTTCTTGATAATAATAGTCGGAGCGTATCAAATGGTGTTATGTGTTGTTTAAGCGACTAATGAAGAAGCAATCATGTGAAAGCGTTTATAGGACAAGTGGCAAGAGGAGAAACAGAGAAGTATCTAGAAGGCGATAGTGTTGGATGGTAATGGTAATCGTCATGACATGAGAAGGATCTCGATGGGTAGATTAAGATTATAAATAGCAAAGGAACCGAGAAAGATTTCATCTCATACCAACCCAACCAAATCAAATTTATCTTTCAAATTATCAGTCAAATTACATTACATAGTGTAATCCTTTACTCCTCTGTCAAGCAAATTACATTCGATAGTGTAATCTTTAACTTTTCAGCTAGTTGTTTACATTTCTTAATGTAATATATAGCGTCATCCAAGTAGCTGGTAATCTTTAGCTGTAATTTGAGTATACACTTGCATGTTGAATTCAGTTTTTCACTTGAAAAGGTATTGTACAGCTCTTCTCTATGACCGACTGTATGAATTCTTTTCTTATTTTCATTTATATGTATTGAAAAGTCCTTTCATACTGAAGCAAAAGGTGCAACCCATCATCAGGGGATGAACTCCAGCTTCTAAATATCGCCTGATCCGATATTATACGTTGGGCGAGTGGCTAAATAGGCGACCAATCTCACCAGATCTCGGTCATACACTACATGTCTGCCTATCTTGGCACTTGGGGTCATTGTTGTTCGATTTGAATTGAAGCCACAATTTCAATTCTGGCACACCCACAAACCTGGTGCCGAAAACAACACCAAACAATTTTTGGCATTTCCAGTGGGACCCTATTTGTAACTTATCGGTGTAATATTACAAATTATGAATAGAAGAAGTTCTCATATTGTTGGGGTCGATATCTCTATGCCAACCGCACCACCTCCAGTAGAGGACGTGCCGGTTCCAACAGCCCTTGAGGCACTAAATTTAAACAATAGTCCAACGCCTGCTACTGGGGATCAGGGAGGAGCGTCAACTTCCCAAACTGTTCTTCTAGATGAGGTAGTTGTCGTGCTCCGAGATGTACAGATGAGTATTCAACTTGTGCTAGAATATGGAAGGGCCCGGGGAGAGCAATTCCATATTCAAGCTAAGAATACTAATCAATATATGGCTAGCCAGATTGAAGCCATGCATCGATTGATAGATATGATGGTTGAACGAACACCAACGGTAACATAGTACAATGTCGAGGGAAGTTCCATCAGTAATGCAGCTCCGTTGCCACTTATGCCAATCCACCACTAGTCCCTGTCCAAGTGATAAGAAATATGCCACCTCCTGCAAAAGTTGGGCGACCTGAGCGAGAGGCTACGAACTTTATACATGAGAATATGAATTAAGGACTGTCACGAGGATTCAATCCCCAACGGTTCCTTAGATTCCAGGATAATGTGAACCAATTTGGCCTTGACCATTCACCAGTCTTAGAACCTCAGTAGATGGATAATGACTAGATTATACAAATCATCCAAGAAGTTGTTGGTCAGGTACTCGGCTGCAATATTATCCTGGTGTATCATAAACCATACCTTGAATGGATAGATCGGTAACACCCATTACCAGGGAACTATTGACTGGATTTTGCCTTATTTTTAGGCGAGCCCGGTTAATCGACCATCGAACATGTTGGTCGATTTACAATGCAATGTGGAGAACTAGCCAACAATGACTATAATAAATTGTAGTTGTTTAGTCATTCACTAACGGAAACGTCCTTCGCATGGTACTCGAACCTATTGTCAAACTCAATACACACTTTGCAAGAGATGGAAGAAAAGTTTCACGCTTAGTTCTTCTCCAAGAATAGAGAAATCACCATGACTGATCTCGCACATTTCCAGCAATTACCTGGAGAAACGTGTGAGAGTTATATCACACAGTTTAAGCAAGCAAAGAGCCGCTGTAAGGTTGTCATGACTGAAGCTAAATTCGTGCAACTTGTACAAGACGAGCTTGAATACAAACTGCGTAAGAAGTTCAAATGTACGGAGTTCATAGATTTGTATGACTTGTCCCAAAAGGTCTCTTGGTATGAAGAAGCCTTGTAAGAAGGAACTAAGAAAAAGAATTCATTATTATGGATATATTACAATGACCTAAATTACGAGATCGCAATTGCTGAAGTGGTGGCTCAAAAGCCACTAGTATATTTTGCACTGGTCAAAGTGGAATCGATCGCTTCGACCACACAGAAGGCTCAAAAGGTTTATACTTTTGACATCACTAGAGCTGTGGAAAGATTTGACATTTTATTGGCCGAAAAATTTATCAAAATACATATGAATCATAAGATACCCCCAGTCGACGAGTTATAAAATACTGAATACTGCAAATGGCATGAAACTTGGTCCCAATCAACTAACAAATGTGTTGTGTTCAAGAATGTTATCCAGAATCACTTCGATCGCAGATTGCTGAAGTTTTTCGAGAAGGGTGAGGAAGTCATGTTAATCGATACAGATAAGTCATGCAAACCGATACAAACATATTCCCATGCAACCTTGAGGTCAATATGGTCATGAATAATCTGAGGAATCAGTCGCGGCTGAAGGTCGATCTCAGACCGACAATCAATGAGAAGTATCACATCAACCAGTATAAGGGCGTCGCTGACCCTCTCATTCGAACGATGGTTGGTCGAATGCCATTAGGAGATCTAGTCGAGGTTCATAACTATGCAACCGATGTGCTCGAAGAACTGTTTCTGTATGGGGGACCCTCCTAAGCTAAAATGGAGAGGTCATTATGTGGTCCCTCGGCCAGTTAGGAGTCATGACCGTCACCAACAACAATAGATGACTCCCACTTACCGCAAGCGAGTGGAGCCACTGAGCCAAAGGATGGTCAAACCCCTTGCGACTCGAGAAGGAACATGGAAGCGGGTCATACATCTGAAATTCCCCGCGATACAAGAAGCATTGACCTGAACCCAAAAACGTCGATGGCAAAGGCGTCGAGCTGCGGTAAGAAGGAAATCGGGGGAGAATGCGAGTCCAAAAGTAAGCCTGCTTAGGCCTTTTTGGAGGATCCTCATACCCGAGGGCCAGGTGGCAGTGAACACATTAGGAGCAGTACTGTCTCCCGTGCTACAAAACCAGGACTCATGCGTTCTCGGCTAGACCAATCGATCGACGAGTCTTAAAGAAGAGAATAATTGTGGTAACTTATCATACTACCTCAGCGATGAGTGTTTGTTGACAGATGAATGGTTGACTAATGAGCTATCATCTACCAATGAAGCATTGAAGATTGTCCCACCAGTTGATGATTCTGCCGAACATGTGGCTGATGAGTGCATGAGTCAAACAAAGGATGTTTTGAAAGAAGCAGATCTTGAAACACTAAGGGAGTAATGTCCAAAATGATGAAATTGTGTTTGGGACATTGCCACCAGTTGTATTTCATTAGAACACGGTTTTCACATTTCCATCTAGTTTCCAAGCTAGACCTACTCAGCTGAACAGGATGGCAGGCTATGTGGAGGAGTATACCCTCTAGTAATAATACAATATGCTTCCTTCCCATTCGAAGAATATGCTAGAAATGAATCCAAGGTTAATGAGGCTCCCCATGTTAATACCATCACAGTAGAGTGCGGTGACTATGTCTGAAATGGTAGTTATCGATAAACCTACCCACGACATGATGCAATATCTCAAGTTATTGTACATATCGGCTCACCTCAAAGAGTGCCCTATTACTAGAATTTTGGTTGACAATGGGGCCACGGCTAACTTATTGTGATCGTTAGTAATTTCGTTAGTCATGTCACGAACACCCATAATGTTTTACTAGTCGATTTGACTGTTGGAACCAAGATGGTATTAACACCATTTTTCGTGGTTGATATTTCATCGAGTTATAATGCATTGTTGGGGAGGGACCAGATTCATTCATTCACATGCATCTCGTCATCCTTACACCAGTTCTTGATTTTCTGGAATCAATATAAGGTCAGGTTAGTCATGGCCAACAATAAATCTTTCTTAGCCACTTCGAACACCAATGAGACTTACTATTATGAAGAAGAAGTGGGACCAATCAAGTTCACCAGAAGGAATAAATTTGGCCACCCAATCGAAATATCAGTAAAGAAGAACCCGAAGAGTATTGTGTAAGCCATCGTAGAAGTATCGGGATTGAGTGACACCCTGCCGAGGGACATCGTTCCTTATCGGTTGGCTCTGCGCTGTACTCTCGAAGAAATTTCATGATTAAAATGCCAAAAAATGAGATCCGTCAAGATGATTTCACGGCCAGAATAAGAAGGCTCGAAGAGAGCCTGAAAGAAATGGGTGGCGGATGCTTTGTGAATTTGGTTGATATAGAGGATTCGGCTGAAGAAGACATCATCGAGCTTAAGGAGGCTCCTGATGAGATGGAAACTCTCGGCCCCAAGTTTAAGATCCGTTGGTCAAAGTCAATTTAGGGACCGAACATGATCTAAAGCCTACATTCATCAACGACTTGTTGAAGCCTCATGAGAAGGAACAATTGATGAATTTACTTCATGAGTTTGCTGACTATTTTGCATGGGAATATCACAACATGTTAGGGCTCGAATAAAGATGAAGAACAAAGGGTGTTTTTGATTTTTCATATCATTTGTAAATATACGGTAAATAAGTAATTATTGTTATCTGAGCTTGTTTGAAAACCAAATGGTATTTCCACATCGAAAACTGCTTCAAAAGGAGTGACTTAAATTTGTTAGCCCTACCATAATATATGTGGCATATTCACACCGTCCATCCACTTTACCCAAACATTTTAGGCATGAGTTAAAAAATATGAGGTAGATCCAAAGCTTAAGTAGCCCACATCAAAGGAAACAATGGCCTTAAAACGTCAATCGTTAAAAGCTATTTCCTTTAACGGGCCTATATTGATGTTTATTTGTTATCTAATATGTTCATAAGTTCACACAGACATGGATAAGGGAGAAAACACAGATACCGGGTTGATCCAAAACTTCTAGGGAGCCCAAGAAAATTTAACGATAAGCATTCAATTCTTATTGTTTCCTATTGTGTGGTCCACTTGAGCTCTGGATCTGCCTCATTTTTGAGCTCATGCCTTAAAATTAGTTCACATAGCAGATGGATGGTGTGGATAAGCCACATACATCACAATGGGCCCTATATTTATTTTGCACATGTCCTCAATTTTAGTGTTTCAAAAGCAAGTGTCAACGTCAACATTGGGAATGATGTGGTAATTATTACCTATTTACCATGTATTTACATCTTATCCGGAAAATCAAACATGCCAAAAAAGAATTTGAAACGGTGCTTATATCGGCCAAGGAAAGGGATCATTTGTTAGGGCATCATTATAGTTTTGTTATAAGCAATGTAGGAACACGTGTCGTCGCGGGGTTCATCCCATGTTTTGATAAAGTGCAGCCATCGTTGATGTGTTACGATGGATTAGCCGAAGTAGGTTATTGTCTCGTGGACACGTGTAGGTAATAAATGACACATTAATGAGGGGTCGCACGTCGCTTTCACCTTTTTCCAAAAGGAGAAAAGACGTGAGGGGCGATGTTCATCCCCATTATCATCATTTCCTTTGAGAACCAATCAGGGAGAATTATGTGTGATCTGTACGGATCTGCATGCTGTATTCAAATATTTGCAGATATGTACGGAAAAGATTTCTCAATAATGATAATTGGAGTGTATCAAATGGTGATGTGTATTATTTAAGCGACCGATGAAGAAGCAATCGTGTGAAAGCGGTTACAAGACAGATGACAAGAGGAGAAACATATAAGTATCCAGAAGGTAATGGTGTTGAGTAGTTATGGTAACTATCAGAATGTGGGAAGGATTTAGATGGGTAGATTAAGAGTATAAATAGCAAGGGAACCAAGCAAGAAGATTTTGTCTCATACCAACTCAATCAAACCAAATCTAATTTTCAAATTATCAGTCAAATTATATTCAATAATGTAATCCTTTACTTCTTTGTCAAGAAAATTACATTCCATAGTGTAATCTTTTACTTTTCAGCCTACTGTTTACATTTCGTAGTGTAATACATAGCGTTAACCAAGTAGTTAGTAATCTTTAGCTATAATTTGAGTCCACGCTTGCACGTTGGATTCAGTTCTTTACTCAGAAAGGTGTTTCGCAGCTATTCTCTGTGACTGACTATAAGAATCTTTTTCTTATTTCTATTTATCTGTATTGAAAAGTCCTTTCATATGAAAGGCAAAGGTATAACACATCACCAGAGGACGAACCCCACCCTTTGAATATCGCCTATTTTGATTTTACATGTTGAGCAAGTGGCTGAATAGGTAACTGATCTCACCGGATCTCAGTCATACACTGTGCCTGCCTATCTTGGCGCTTGGGGTCATTGTTGTTTAGTTTGAATTAAAGCCACAATTTGAATTCTGGGATGCCCACAAACCTAGTGTCGAAAACAATGCCAAATAGAATTGACCTTTTTCGTTGTGGCCCTTTAATTGGCCACCAAGTGAACAATTGAAAGAATTATGATGAGGTCCATTTGATTGCCCAATGCAATAACAAGGCCCATAATGAGATTTAGGCCTATTAGATGGTAGTGATATATGATCATCACTGTCCATGGACTCATAAGATTGAGCACAATATTCAGAATTGTAATGTCAAACTGAAATTTGGGCACACCCTTTTGGTTCACGATTGCACTTGGGAATCTTAAAACATGCTCCTGTGCAATTTATTATATATGATCCATATACATTATATATAACTACACAAATACCGAGCATACCAAACCCAAATGTATTGTGGGTATGTTGCCTTTATATCTAGTTAACAAAGGCTAGGGGTACACAAGATATAGGCTCTCCTTTTAGGTTATATATGGCCTTATAATTAGTTATCATCTAAAATCTCTAAGTCAGAAAATAGGAGCAACAAATCAGTATTAATTGAATTCCATACAACAACCAATAGTTATGTCTAATGTTAAAAGTATTAGGCCTGATTGCCAGTTGCGGCAAATAGGTAACTATGATTATCATCCATTGATCATCACATCATAGATAAGTATTAGTGTGGAGAGTCAATCTATGGCATTAATATAATCTGGACTCCATTTAGTTTGCCATAATGGATCAAAAGTCCATTTAACATGTATAAACCCATGCCAATGCTCAACGATATTAATATTTTCAAATCCCGCCCTAACATAAACTTCTTATATCCATCTTGAATTCTATAACATAGTTGTAAAACCCATATCCTAGCTCGTCATTCCATAGGCCTCCGCGGTCCTCCCGGTCAAATTCTGGAGACCCGCGATCTACTATCGGTGTTTACGCGTAATCCTGAGTCATGTCTCATATATCAGAGTTGGCTCGACTCGAAACTTATATCCTTGCGCCCGCGCCGTCACTGCGGTTCCAACACCGCGTCCCGCACACCGAGGCGATACTCAGGCTAGGAGATGTGGGCCCTTGTCTATTTTGAGAAAAATACCACACGTTGTAATTCTTAAGAAAATCTATCAAATCAATCACGTCAATTAAGTCAAGTACAATAGGTACAACACCCATGCCTCTCTTACCAACAAAGCATGACACCCCTCTCTCTCCCATCCCCAAAGTCAACCTTCGTTACACACCCATCCCTCTCTCCTTACATCACCCCTCTCTCTCTCATTTCTCCCAAGCACCATGGAGCAACTGTCCAAGCTTCCACGGAGAAGCTAGTGTGGCCCACCTTCCTAACTCCCATCTCCACCATCCAAAGTCAATCTCGACCATTGAAAATACACCCCTTAGAGCTTTTGATCGTAGCGGTAGAAGGAAGAGTCCAAGATCTAACGGTGGGTGATTTTATTATTTGATTTGTGATTTAAGGGCCCACATATATGGGACCCATCTTGATGTATGTGTTGGTCCCTCCACTACTCTGATCTCCATCTCTCTCTCTCTCTCTCTCTCTCTCTTTCTTTTTATGGTGGTGATGTGTGGCCCACTGTGATTATCCATGCCATCCTTCTGGTGGGTGAGGCCCACTTGGCTGTCCATTTGGATAGGCCTAGGCGAATGGAAAAATACAAATATCTGCTTTGTCCTGTGGGACCCACCATGTTATATACGTAAATATCCACACTGTCCATCCAATCTACTGGACTTGTGTGCCACACGCATGGACCCACCTTGGGATGAAGCAGATTTGCTGGTGTATGCTGGTCAGCAACCAGCTATATAGCCGCTGTACGCAACAATTTTCATGGGCCCCACACGATATATGTGGGTTACATCCACACTGTCAGTCCATCAGTGAGGACCCCATCGTGATTTATGTTTCGTATTCCACGCCATCCGTCCATCTGGACGTGATCGTGGACCCCACCATGATGTAATATCCAGGCCGTCCAGGGCCTTGACGTTGATGTCCTCTTAAAAGGGTAAATATATTATTATTATAATGATATAATATATATGTATTATATATGTGGTGGGTCCCATGTGGGACCCACTTTGTTGTGCGTGTATATATATATATATATGTATGTATGTTGCGGTGGGGCCATATCCACGTGGGAGCCCACCTTGTTGCATGTATGTTGGACCGTCCATCCATCCGTTCATCCGATTTCGTGGGGACCACCATCATGTAATTGTTTCATCCACATCGTCCAGACCATCTGGACGGTTCTAGACTGCTTGGACAGAGCTGTGGACCCCACACATGATCTATGTATTTTATCCATGCTGTCCAGTAGCACGGGCCCCACATGCGTGTGGACCCTACTGTATGATGTGTGTGTTATTTTCCATGTCGTCCATTAGACAGGCTATATGGGCCGCACCATGATATATGGGTATATCCCCATCGTCTGTCCATTTTGATGGACGTATGGCCCACCTTGATGCATGTATTTTAGCCACGCTGTCCATCTGTTTCATCTGTGCCGTATCCAGCCTCGTGGGACACCATGATATATGTGTTGTGCATCCATGCTGTTCATTTGGTGGGCCCATGTGGAAGGTGCAGGCCCATCCAATATGATATAATTAGGTCCATGAGATGCGGCCCACTTGATGTAATGAGGGGCCATTGATATATATTTGAGGGCCATGTGCAGGGCCCACCTGTTGTGTATATAAGGCCGACGAGTGAGGCCCATTGTGATGTATTTGAGGTCCATGTGATGCGGCCCACTTGATGTATATTGAGGCCCATATGTGAGGCCCAATGTGATATATTTGTGGCCCATTGATGAGGCCCAAAGTGATGTATTCATGGCCCATGTGTGAGGCCCAATGTGATGTATGTGTGGCCCATCGGGTGTGGCCCATTGAGATGTATTTTCGGCCCATATGACGTGGCCCATTGTGATGTATTTTTGGCCCATTTAGTAAGGCCCAATGAGATGTATTTCCAACCCATATGGCGTGGCCATTGTGATATTTTTGTAGCCCATTTAATGAGGCCCATTATGATGTGCATTAAGCCCATAGGTTGTAGCCCGTGCGATGTATCTGAGGCCCATGTGCAGGGCCCATCTGTTGTGTATGTAGCCCTTATATGAGGCCCATTGTGATGTATATTTGGCCTTTGTGTGAGGCCATAGGCTCACTCTATGTTTGGCTCTATATGGGCCACTGTTTGGGAGCGATGTTGGTTAAATGTCTACATTGATGGGCAATGATGGTTGGATGTCCACATTGTGACCTTCCCTTAAGCCTTGTTAGGCCCATTATCACTAATTGTTGATCCCAATTTTGATTGTTGAGGCCGATTCTGATTGTCAAGGCCTATTGTCGAGGTCGATTGTAGAGGTCGATTCCGATTGTCAAGGCAGATTGTAGAGGCCAAATAGATTATCGAGGCCGAATTTGATTGTCGATGCTGATTAATGAGGTTAATTCCGATTGTCGAGGCCGATTCCAATTGTTGAGGCTGAATCTGATTATTGATATCGATTCCGATTATCGAGGCCGATTCCGATTATCAAAGCCGATTTTGATTATCGAGGCTGATTTCGATTGTTAAGGCTGATTCTGATTGTCGAGACCGATTGTAGAGGCCGATTCCGATTGTCAAGATCGATTGTCGAGGCTGATTCTGATTATCGAGGTCGATTTCGATTCTGATTATCAACGCCGATTCTGATTGTCGAGGCTAATTTCGATTATTGAAGCCGATTGTTGACACCGATTCTGATTGTCGAGGCCGATTCCGATTGTCGAGGCGATTCCGATTGTTAAAGCCGATTTTGATTGTCGAGGCCGATTTCAATTGTCGAGACCGATTGTTGAGACCCATATGATGTATATGCAGCCCGTAGTTGAGGCCCACTGTGATGTGTATTCGACTTGTGTTTGAGGCCCAATGTGATGTATATGTGGTCCATATTTGAGGCCCAATGTGATGTATATGCGGCTCGTAGTTGAGGCCCATTGTGATGTGTATTCGGCCTGTGTTTGAGGCCCAATGTGATGTATATATGGCCCGTGTTTGAGGCCCAATGTGATGTATATGTGGCCCATTTTTTAGTAGCCTAGCACCAATTTTAGTTGGAGTTTAATGATTTTGTTTGCTTGATATGTTGTATGGAAGAATCTAGAGGAACCTAGGAATGGTATGTTGTTGGGATTGTATGGAATGACATATTTAGTTCTCCTTGATGTTAAATCTTGCCTCTCATAATCTAGTGTATGGATGATTACATGCTCATGTTTGTTTGATTTTTTTCTCACATGTGTTATTTCATGGTGTGCATGATTCACTACTCTTGTGTATTTGATCCCTTGAGGTGTAGGAAGTTCTTAACTTCCTTCCTAACCTACACCACTCACATGCACCTTATTCATGTTGTTGTAGTATGCTTGTTAGGAATCATTAAACATTATGTTATGATGTATGCAAACATGATACTACTATGCTAGTTGGTAATTTTGGTGGTTGGTATGTTATGAATTAACATTGAACCCTTGGTTGGTCGGGAACATGAGGAGAACGAAGGTGGTTCCATTGGTAGAACCGCCTTGAAGCTAAACCCAAGGATTTGGGCGAGTGTGTACGGGCGGTAGTAGTTCGACTACATGGGTCCCTTGTACCCGATGTCATTCATCGCATGCTCGCCTAACTCGTGCGGTTTGGCCTATTTACTGTCCAACCCTGTTTGTTAACCATGTTTGATCACTTATGTATGGAATCTGGAACACCCTACCACCGTTGTAGCCCATCGATACCAGATGGAATATTGATTCACAGTCTCGTGAGCCGAACATGGTAGAATGGGACACTGTGTCCGATCTGTCGGCCTATGCTGGGGTGACGCGCCTCCCCGTAGTGACGGCGAGCGATCCCTTTCTCTCAGCACTCCCCGTATGCTTAAAGTCGGGGACGGAGAACCCGACGGGATCAAGGATCGCGGGGTCTTGGCCTCACACGTTGGGGGGTCTTGGCCTCGCAACTAGTTTAGGGCATTTGATACGTGGGGTGTATCAGATTTCCAAATCTGCTGGATGAATGGACTCAACTAAGAACTCGGTTAACATCATTGCACGACATTAGCTAGGTTGGCGGCTCGGTAGTCGAGGTCACTCTAAGAGAGTGTTGACATATGCGATCGTTAGACGAAGTCGCTCGAGGGAGAGTTATGGTGAGGGCATACATCATATCATCTACCATGCATGTACATTAATAAGATTAGTTAGGTATTTATGAATGATTGCTTTTCATTAAATTCTTATTATAACTGATGCTTGTTGAAACTTAAGACTAATTGCACCCACTGAGTTGATCACTTACTCCCACTTTGGGACGGTGTTTTAAAACACCAACCAGACCCGCTCGTAAATGCAGGAGATACAGATTACGTGGAGCCTGGTGATGCGAGTCTCGAGGAGGAGGATGAGCTGTCCTACTTCTAGCTGATGGATGGTTCCTCGTCGGCCTAGTAGTCAGGATTTGGATCGCTGAGTTGTGGACTCGGCCCTATTCTTTTGGACACGATATTCCATTTGTGATTTTGTTGGGCGTCACCTTATGCTCCCGTTTATATTTTTTTGGACATGTATATATAGGTATAGTTGATTTTCTTCCATTTCAGTAGACTTGAGTGGTTGTGCTTCATGTTCCAGGAAATTCCAGAATGCGCATTTAGACTGGATTAATCGCATATTAATGAAAACCGGTTATAAGTGACCCCGGGAACTCGGGAGTCGAGCATATGCACGACTCCCGATTTTCAAGGCGTTACATTTTGTCTGCCCCTTTAACTTCGTAACCCTCTGGTTGCTTCAGTAAATCTGTTCTTCCAATTCTCCGTGTAGGAATGCAGTCTTAACATCCATCTGTTCCAGCTCGAGATCGTATTGGGCAACCAGCGCCAATACGAATCTGATAGACACCTGTTTTACCACCGGCGCGAATATCTCTATGAAGTCGATTCCTTCTCTCTGAGCATAACCCTTCGCTACCAACCTTGCTTTGTATCTATCCTGTTTCTGTTTGAATAACTACTTACATCCGATCACTTTTCGGCCCACTAGAAGTTCCACCGACTCCCATGTGTGATTTTTGTGTAACGAGTCCATCTCATCGTCTATAGCTACCTTCCACTTTTCTGCATCAGG
The DNA here is from genome assembly GCF_029962835.1 of Magnolia sinica. NCBI lineage: Eukaryota > Viridiplantae > Streptophyta > Magnoliopsida > Magnoliales > Magnoliaceae > Magnolia > Magnolia sinica. Next base: position 113,605,207 of record NC_080573.1, on the reverse strand, counting down.
CTCATCAAGAGCCTCCTGAATAGTAGACGGGTCCCTCTCATTTGTAATTAGGGCATATACAATATTAGAGTTGTCCTTGTATCTTGCCAGTAACTTGTGATCACGCGGTGGGTTCTTTCTCACAGGTGGCTGCTCCACCTAGTCTCGTACCTCTGTCTGTGCATTTTTCTCTGCCCGAGTATCATTTGAGTCAATCTGAATGTCTGCGATCAACCTTTCTGGTTCCTCTTGCTTCTCTTGATCATTCTTGCAGAATAAAGAGCTTTCATCGAATCTGACGTCACGGCTAGTGATAATCTTGCGTGTGACCTTGTCGAATAACCTGTAACCTTTCACGCCAATGTCATAGCCAACAAGGATGTACTTTTTGACTCTATAGTTTAGCTTATCTTTCTTAATTGATAATACATGAGAGTAAGCCTCAGAACCAAATATGCGTAGATCTGAGTAGTCAATTTTCTGACCACTCCATATTTTCTCTGGAATTTTGCATTTAATTGCTGTTGAAGGAGACCGGTTCACCAAATAACAAGCCGTGTTAATCGCCTCAGTCCATAGGTCCTAGCCTAATGTAGCATTACTTAATATGCATCTGGCCCTCTCCAGGAGAGTCCGATTCATTCGCCCAGCCACACCATTTTGCTTGGTGTGTGGCGCACTGTGTTGTGCCTGATGATCCCTTCATCCTTATAATAATTATTAAACTCAGTGAAAGTAAATTCTCCACCACTGTCAGTCCTTAAAACCTTTATTTTTCGCTCTGATTATTTTTCCACAATTGCCTTCCATTGTTTGAATATGGTGAAAACTTCGAATTTACATTTCATGAAATAAACCTAAACTTTCTTGGAGTAGTCTTTAATGAATGAAACAAACCATGACGACCCCCCAATGGAAACTTCTGGCGATGACCCCCATATGTTAAAGTGCACATAATCAAGCACTCCCTTACATACATGTTTTCCAGATTTAAAAGACAATTTAGATTGTTTACCATATATACAATGCTCGCATATATATAAATCAGAATTTTTAAAAGCTAGAATCAAACATCGATTAAAAAGTACCTTCATGCTCTGCTCGCTCATGTGGCCCAGATGAACATGCTACATACGTAGAGACGTGGAATCTGCAATAGCTACTGCCACTCCACCTGCTGAGGTGCTCCCAATCAACCCTTAAAGGTTTCCGTACCTTTGTGCTCTCATAACCATGAGTGCCCCTTTTGAAACTTTAAGAACACTATCAATACAGGTGAACTTACACCCTATAGCCTAGAGTTCACTGAGAGAAATCAGACTTTTCTTCATATCAGGAACATGCCTGACATCAGTCAGGGTACCCTCCAACCCATCAAACATCTTGATGCTCACCATACCAATAGCCACAAAATTACAGGCATTGTAATTGCCCATAAAAACTTGTCCACCATCGCATTCTCTGTAACAGGTAAACCAACTCCGATGAGGAGTTATGTGATATGACGCTCCTGTGTTTAGGATCCACTCATCTGGATGATTGTCATGAACATGTCCGATCATGGACACAGACAGAACATCATCACCACTTATTTCTTCATCAGATGTGACAACATTGGCCTCCTTGGAAGAAGCCACTAAATTTTCTTTCTTCAATTTAGAATTTCTACCATCCTTCTTCATGTGTCCAGACAACCCACAATTTCAACACTTTAATTTTTCTTTGCCCTTGCCCTTGGATTTGGATTTAGGCCTTGAAGATCCTGTACCTCGCTCAGAATCTCTGTCCCTCATAATCAGTGCATCGGAAGATGCCCCCATGTCGCCGTTTAACTTTCTCATAGCTTTCCCTTGAAGGGCTAAGAGAATGGTGTCAATACTTAGGGTTTTATTTACAGTGCACATCGTGTCCTTGAAAGACTCATATGATGTAGGAAGAGAATTCAACAATATACATTTTTGTTCCTCATCTTTGACTACTTCCTCCATATCCAAAATTTGCATATCAATTTATTAAAGTTGCTGATATGGGCTTCTAGATCTCCACCCTCTGCCATCTTGAAGGTATAACACTGTAGCTTTAATTGTAGGCGATTTTCAGAGGACTTCTTTGTATAGATGTTTTCTAACTTCACCCACAAACTAACCGCAGTTTTCTTCCTCAAAACATTATAGAGAACTTCATCCGTGAGACATAAACGGATAGAGGCTAAAGCATTACTACCAAGGTTTTTCCATTCATCATCTTTCATAGTATATTTCCGCTCCTCAAGAGCCTTAATCTCTCCTTGCTTAGTTAACAAGCTAATTATCTTAAACTTTCATGACTCAAAATTATTTTTGCCTGAGTACTTCTCAACATCAAATTTGCCGTTTCTCATTATTACTAATCCTGCAGATTCAGATCTATGTCCCAACGATTGCTTTGATACCACTTACTGGGGATTTGTGTTGCGGAATCACATAGATCTAGATCTAGGATAGCAATCCAAGAGCAAAAAGCAATCACAAGAGAATACAAAGATTTAACATGGAAAACCCTTGCGGAAAAAAACCACGACATAAAGCGACAGAAATCCACTATGAAAAGAAATTACAAAGAGAGATGACTTATCCGATTCGAACAACCTCGAATCTCACCCTTGCTACACCCTTTGATAACCCTAGAACCCTTTTAGAAACCCTTAGAAAACCTTTAGGAAGCCTTAGAATACTTTAGAATAGCCATAGGGACCCCTATTTATAGTTTATAAAACTACACTTACGCATCTCCTTTGGAAAAATCCGAAAACATCTCAAATTTACGTAGTCTGCGTGTGAGCTGCGTAACCCTCGACTAGTCGAGCCAAGGTCTCGATTGGTTGAAAGACCCCCTCGACTGGTCGAGCAGCCCGAACACCAAAAAACATAGGTTACTGGACTTTGAGTCGAGTAGGCCTTGACTAGTCGAGCGGCCCACTCGATCGATCGAGTAGCGCATAAATTAATGTCTAGATTTAAGACATCCGTCAACAGTTTTCCTCATATAGAAAAAGTACATGCTAAGAATAGCTATGGAATGAATGTGTACAATAAATTGTATTTTAATTTAGGTATTTTGTAACTATGTATATGTATACATTCTAATAGTATACATGGTTAACTGCGTGCTCTTGTTTGATAATGTGAATGACCAAGATTTATAGCTCTAATAGTGGTGGTATTTTACAAATAAAAGAATACCACTACAACTAGAGCTATACACGAGTCGAACCAAGTCGAGCTTGGCACAACTTGGCCAATAGCTAACCCCAACTCGAACTCGACTCAGCTCGATCCTCGAGCTTGTCTGGTCAACTCGTCTTGGTTCGGTCAGTAGATCAGGCCAGTTCTAGCCGAGTTCGAGCTTGTGCAGCATTTTCTCAAACACGTAGAATGCATCTTCAATTTCTCCCATAATGCAAAATAGTAACAACAATTTACAAGTATTTCATCAAACACATGGAGAGTAACATCAAAATCAAACACTCGAAGTATCCATTCCTTTCTCGCCAACACTTTGTTGAGTCATTTCATCAAACACTCGGCGAGCAGCATCCATATCAAAATAATTGAGTCACCGAGCTGATTCGATCCGAATCAGTTCAAGTTAAGGTTCGATCCAAGTCAAGTCGAGCTTGGGCAAGCTCGAACTCGACTCAAAATTTTTTCAAACTCCAAAAACTAGATCAACTCGGTCCAAATCCAATTTCAAGCTGAGTCAAGTCAAGCTTATTCGAGTTGAATCGAGCGAGCTGACCAAGCCAACTCGACTTGTGTATAGCTCTAACTACAACCCATGTTTACACCCTCTTTAAAAGAGAATAAGAGTTAAGTCATTTCTAATTCTTTGGACAAGGGAACAAGGTATGCTAGAGTATTCTTAATCGCATACACAACCACAATTCTGTATCTCTACAGGATGCTCATCTTAATGATCCAAATCGTTAAATTCCATCGTTGTGGCACACATGACATATGTGGCCCACCTTAATGAAAATTTCTAACAGTCCACTCATTAGGTGGGCCACAATGTTAGAATGAGAGGCTAATTTACAAAACTTAGCCAATTATTTTCAATTTTACACTTGTCTCTTAAACTTGGCCCACCTAACCTGTGGACCAACTTTTTTCTTAGGATTACATAAGAAGACCCCTCCAATGGACAAATTGGATCTTAAACTTATGTGCCATGCATTCATTTATGATTAGGTGTGTTGTGAACATTGCTTCACATGAGCGTGTGCTCAACAAAGCTTATGTAAAAAATTAGCACGGTAGACGCTTCCCTTCTATGCCTTTTTTTTTTTTTTCGCCCGGCGAAAGGTTAGGTAACGAAAGTAGATTTTTAAGGTACGGAGAGAGGGTTTTGGACGAAAATATCCCTGAGTTTTAGAGTAAAGTAGCTGAAAAAAGTAGAGGTATTTTCGTCTTTATAGGTTCATCCGTACGGGTAGAGGTCTAGTTTGGCAAGTAGGTTTTGTTTTGGTCGAATAAAAAAAGGTGGATGGTCGGTCGCGTCTATAGTAAAAAATTACCCAAGCTTATGAGAGGCATGAGTGATTTATTTGTAAGAATCACATTGAGAGGGGATTCCTGTATTTATGGTGTGAACTAAGTATTGTATGCAAATAGTAGTTGATCTTGTTGCAAAAGTCCCATCTCATCTCCATGCTAGAAAAAATAGAAGTAAAATCTACAACTTGATAAAAACCAATCTGATTAGTTCTGAGTTGATTAAAAATGTAAGCTTGAAACCTCTCTTTTGGAAACCCTCCTTTGAGGAAGTATATCAAAACAGGCTCCAAATCTTTTACACATTACAAGTGAAGCAATAGCACTGTGGGCACGTTTGGATGATGGAAAACTAAAACTTTAAAAAAGAAAATATAGCTTTAATCCTTTGAAAGTGGAAAATCATACATTCTATTTTCCCTCGTCTCTCACGGTAACATTAGTCCAAAATTTTAAAACATGTTTTAGTGGACCGCTCATTAGTAGGCGGACACATTCATGATGAATATGGCCCATTGGTAATTTTCTTTCAAATCATCCACCTATACTAGTATGCCCTATGTGATGAGTTTTTGCATCTAGCTAATATCTCCTTTAATGGATTCACATAATCTATGAGCCAATGAATTCTCATGTGGACCTTTGATATAATGGCTTGCAAGTAGATGATTTAGAGAAAAATAATAATAATCTCAATCACTTAGGTTTGTCCTAAAATGCTGGTGGTCCACATTGTATGCAAAATCACATATGAGTGGATTGAATTTTGATCTCTGATTGATGGACATTAGTTTGTGGAATGTGGTGATTTTAACCATCCATCATAGGTCACCAGTCATCAATTTAGGACCATATGTTCAGTATAATTTTTAGGTTTGCGAGGAGTGGGCAAAATGGTTCAATGAATGTCTACTCGATTAAAAGGTTGAGATTGCTCTATCGTAAAGATTTTCGAGGCATTGTCCATTCACATGAGATACAATAGATCAACATTTTGGATCAAAAACCATGTGCCACACTTGTGGAAATTGTATTTAAAGAATAAATAAGTTACAAAAAATAGAGTAAGTACCATAGTTACAATCCCATTGGAATCCATTCAAATAAAAGGTTGAATCTATATTTTGTACTCCTAAAACAAGATACTTCAAAAAAACTTCACCAAGGAGACTTAGGAATCAATTTCCACAAGAGAGGAGTTGTAGCTCGTCGGAATCAAACCATTTTAGACATCTAACTGGCCTGCAAATGGACAACTTTAAGAGAATTGAGTATAAAGAGAGAACAAGAACAAAAGAAAGAAAATAACAATAATCCACATTCAATGGGAAAATTTTGTAGTGAGTAAATGGCCCATTCATAGGTGGCCCACCATAATGAGTGCATCTGATTAATGAGAATAAATCTAAGTATGATGGGTCCAAGTGGGTCAATATTTTGAGGGATTGAGAGTTGAACTAACCATCTTTCTTGTTCCAAGTACGAAGCATGTGTTCACATGCAGCAACGGCCTCAGGCACTGTTAGGTATATCATCTCCTTCCCGACTGTATCGAGAAGATTAGACACTGCAAACTTCTCTACCAGTTCCATCCTTGGATTCACTAATACTACCTGAAAAGAAAAACCATGAAAAGAAATAAAAACTCTTTATCTTATGTCCTAAAAGGAAAGGGTTTTTCACAATCCCATAAAAAGTAGCATTTGCTACTTCATGAAAAGGACGCCCATTTCAAAACATTTAGAAACAGGCGTTCTTTTCGAGCTTCCTTTTGAAGTCTTTACTCCAAAATTACATTGTATGCAAGAAGCACAAGTTCCAACACCTTACATTGGAACTTAACTTTAACATGCAATGCTTTCCAATAATTCTTATACTTTGAAATCAATGATTCTTCGACTTAATGCACATTTTAAAGACACCTATGAGTGGTCCGTTTCACTTTTTGCTCCAAGTGATCTTCATGGTATGGCCCACCATTTTCACGGTTTGGATTTTCTACCGAAGTGATTTGTTAGTAGAAGTTTAAAAAAAAAGAGGTTATATGGTAAAGTTCCCGCGTATGATGAGGTATGTGAACATTTTTCTCAGAAAAAGCATGCATAAATTGTTTTTCTTATACACAAAAGATGAATATAATCTTTCCTACTATTTCTAATATTTATAATAGAAAGCAACACTTCTAAAATTTGCAAAACAACCTTAAACCAAAATGGGAAGCAATCATACCTTAATCCCTTTTTTTTCTATGCCTACGCGGAGTTCCTCGAGCATCTCAATCCCAGTTGTGTCAATGGTTTCAATTCCTATAGTGTGACAAAAAAAAATAAAAAACAATAATAATAATAGCAATAATAATAATAAGAATGGGCTTTAAATGTTGAAGAGAAGACTAGCCCTGGCCTAGCCCAAAGCCCGCCGCCTGTTTGGGCCAGGTCGAACTGAACATAGGGGCCCCCATTCACAGTTCTGAAGAGAAAAGTACATAAAAAGGGTTGTTGTCCAATGTATATAGACCATACATGCATAATTGGTGTATGCACCCATCCTCACCATTTGATCACTGCATTCATACCATCAAAGTAGCCCAGCAGGTGGTGGGCCCCACACCTCACAACCAATGTAATCGTGAGGGGGTGGTGGACCATCAAGTAAAAAGTTCAGAGTAGATATATCTTACCACTAATATCAAGTATAACATACTGCAGATCCTCTACATTGAGAGTTCTAATGAGATCTTGCTCTTCATAGATCCATCTTGTTACCCTAGATTAAAAACATATTAGTTTTAATAATCTTATCGAGAAAAGGATTAGGAATGCTAAGAGAAGATTTATTAATATAACAAATCCACAAGATTACGTGTTAAATGCCACCCATGTGCAAGATTAAGCTCATCAGGTGGGCCACACTGTTTAGAAGTTCTATCATAAAAATCAGGCTATTTTAACCGTGGATGCTGTGGGTACCGATTTGGTCCCGGAGCTCACCATCCATGAACTGAGAACCAACCAAGCTTTTTCACTTACATAAGCACTTTGATTGTGTGCGCGCAAATCGATCATGTGAATGTAAATGTGAAACAAGCGTCGCAATAGATTCGAGAACACAAGATTTATGTGGTTTGTCCTTGTTGCTACATCCACGGAGAAGCTAGAAATCAATCGTTAGTTCATCTCATATTTTAAACCACAAACCCTAGAGCCCGGAGAAAATTCATCTCATATTTCCTAGACTCTCATTTCCTCTTTTCACCTTGCTAACATGATATGTCTGTGGGAAAAACTCCATCTCTTCTCTATCTTGCTGGCGCAAAAGAAAATTTACAAAATACTCAAGAGATCCTTTAGCATTTATGTCAAAAAGTGATCTTTTAGGTATTTCATCCATCTTAAGTAAGTTAAAAAAGTTATTTTTACCTTTGGTAAAATGATTCCCATCTAAAGTCAAGATAATATTTTATTTTTACTACACTCCTAAGTAAACAATAATTTATAAACATATTAATGACTTTGAAAATTTATTTTGTTTATTCGTTTGTGGATGTTGGCCCACCTAAGCAGTGAAATCGCTCAAATTTTCTGCCAGAAGATCTAATCATTTGGGCTCATCTGATAAAAAGCTTGGATCTCACACCTATATCCCATGTTTAAAACATGATTCCATAATAATTGGTAGGATTGTGCGTGTGTGACCTTAGTAGAGAGAGAGAGGGAGATAAAAAAGAAAAGAAAAGATATGCATGTACATGCATTGAATGCATATACTTCAATATGAGCTCTAGTATTTGTCACGATGGTTAACATGGACACATCATCCAATTGGACCCACATGCAGAGATGGTCAGTTGATTGGGACCATCCACATTCTGGGATTGTCATCGATGGGCCATGGTCCAACTGACAATTTTAGTCAAATATGTATTTTCCAGTATGGACCGTTATCGCTAATTCATCCAAAGTGTTCATTGAACTTTGTCCCATATCCTAATGTAGTTCTCAGAAGATGGACGGTTTTGATCATCGACACATATTTGTTTGTGGGTCCCATGGGGCGATTCATGCTGCTGAACTTCAGTTGTGACTTATCATACTGTTAACATACCTTTCTCTTACATAACCTGCGTTTGCGAAATAAATGTGGGATCCCAACTGCAAAATCAGCATTCCTGGGACTCCTTTTCCTCCGGGATATTGCTCCATATCACGATAAATCCGCGTGTTTGGCAAGTTTCCAAGCTTGCAAATTCCAGGCCTAGCCATATATAAAAGTGCTCTCAATAATGAAATTCCTACCTGCAACAAATGGCAAATAAATAATTTAGAAAAAAACTACAGCTAATATCTATGAGAATGCTCCTAATGGTTAAGGCTGCGTTTGGTTCAAGCTGCGAGAAAAATAATTTGGCATTTTACAATTTCTACTCTACTTAGAATCTTCAAAACCGGAAAATGTTACCCATTCAAAGTCATACTTCTTTTCACTATAATTCTAGGAGTGGTATGGTTTTTTACTACCGGTCCCAAGCCTGGATAACGGAGAATTATACTAACTTTTATCATGAAACCTGACAGTCAAACATTTTGATACAGTCGATTGGCAAAACAGGATTCGTGTAGCTAACCCTAAATAATTGGACTAAGGCTTAAATGATGATGAACCATTGCAATGTCAATCAAAGAAACATTGATATTGGTTTGGTGGCACAATAAGATTAATAATCACAAAGATGATTGGCTTAGATAACAACAACAATAACAAGGCTAAATGTCAACAATAGTGGAACTTTTCTATTGGTGGACATTAGCCGCTTCAGATTAAGAAAAAAAAATAAAATAATTAAACAAGGTCATTCTCAATGAATTCATAAGAAGTGATCCAATTTTATTTTTTTGGTCAAATCAGAACAGATACCAATGCTATTGAGTGATCGATCTAATAAATTCAAAAGATAAAGAAGTATCATTAATTTCTTTATGCTTGATCGACTCAATCTCCCAAATGAAAAAGTGAAACTGAGTTTACTCATATTTAAAAAGGGATTTAGTGAAACACTATAAAGCTTCCAAGAGAAGGAGTATTAACTTAAAAAGATTCATGTAATAATGTGTTTAATCCGTCTAATCTTTGATTGTCCTCTCTCTTCATGTCTTTATATTATTTCTTCATTTGCTTATAATACCCATCAACATGCCTCATGCACTAGTTAGCACAACCACAATTTCACAACACATGTCCAATACTGTATCTTTTCCAAACCAACTATAGCAAAAACATTGACAACGACAAGAAAAACAACTATAATGATGCCCACAATAATAATAATTGTATATAGGTGGACAAAAATCCTCACCGATATCATGAGGCCTGTGTCCATGCTCATAAAGGCAACGCCGAAAAAGGCGGCCATGCAAATGATAAAATCAAATTTATCAACCTTGAATAGGTGGTAAGCTTCCTTGTACTCGATGAGCCCAAGCATTGCGGCCATGATTATTGCAGAGAGAGCCACTTGAGGAGTATAACTGAAGAGAGGAGCTAGGAATAAGAGAATTAACATCATGCAAATCGCCATCACCACATTCGACATCTGCGTCTTACATCCCGCGTCACTGTTAACCGCAGATTTGGAAAATGGCCCTGGATATTGAACATGCCGACGTAAGATCGCTACCACTCAGACCTTGGAATATGTACATTTTACTCATGTTTGCAGTTCATACAAGTGGGGCCATGGTTCATTCGACAGTCCAAATCATTGGTTTTATGTGCCGCATCGTAGATACATGTCCCATGCACAAATTACACTCATATTGGAATATCGTAGCCATAGAATCGTCCGCAATTCAATCCTCTATTTTCTTGCCACCAATTTAATTAAATGTTAGAATTTTCTCGTAAGGGAGAATTTTGGTTTAAGATCCATCCATGATGTGGCCCACCATTTCAGTTTGGATTGCCGGATCATGGGCCTTGCTTGTATGAATCGAAACACTGAATTTATTGTAGAGCCATACCTGTGGTCAGGTAGCACGAAGTTAAAGAGCCCACAAGGTTCATCAAACCAAAAGCTATCATCTCTTTATTCCCATCTATATTATAGTTTTTAATTGCTGCAAAGCTTCTTCCAATTGCTATTCCTTCCTGCATGGAAAGTAAAAAAAACATGTATAGTATAGAAAATCGGAAATTGAATTAAGGACTGGGCCTATAATCAAGTGGCACAAATTAAATTGAGTTGGAAGAGTGGGACATGTGATTTGGGCTAGGTGCATGCACCAACATGAGGGGTATATAGATGCTAGAAGATTTAAATAGCATAGCCCACCTAACAGAAAGCTCAGATCCTACACACTCATTGCATATTAGCATGTGTGCTGCATGTTTATATATGTGCATGCCTCCCTGGATTGAAAGGTATCTAACTTTCATTTTCAAATCTTAGGAAATTTAATGGTAATTATAAATTAGAGATCATAGTCTATATAATTTTTCAGTTATAGAACTTTTTTTAATTACTACAAAAATTCTAATCATTAATTAATAATTAAAATAAAATGAAATTATTTTTAAGGGGCACCCTAGGCAAGAACTAGGCTTATGAACTGATTCATCTATATTGTTAGTCAATTTTAGGGCATGTTTGGGAACACAAAAATCACCCAAATTTGATTTTTCTTCCATAGCATAATGATGTTCTTGTTTGTGTTGTAAAAAATAGCTGTGGAAATTAATTACAATTTTTCTTAAAGATAAGTAATTTTTTTTCTTAAAAATTATTTTGTGGACATTTTTATAATAATGCTAGATATCTCTTGCCATTAATCACTGAACTTTTAACATTTTCATATATATATATATATATATATAGACTATTGACCTTTCAATATTTCTAATTGTTTTCATATATGTGTTTAGAATTTTTCCTACTTGAACACCTTATTGCGGATCTGAGTTAACTCGGTTAACTTTGAGTCAATTTCCACTAGTTCTCCAAATGTGAAAAGGTGGTGTTCTCTAATTAATTTAGTGAAATAAATCAAGGAAATACTAATTAAAAACTAAAAAAAAGAAAAAGAGAGGAGAAAATATAAATTTCATAGGTTAGATTGTCACCGCTAGAGCTAGAATGCCGGTAATTGTCCCGGCCTTAACGACTGCTGCAATATAACGAGAGTCGAAGTTCAAAAGCTTTATAGAAGGCGGATTTATGCCTTTCTTCAAGGGGCCCACCTGCCAGAAAATACAACTATTAAACACCTATAAAAGTAGGCCTACTTCTATGGGTTGGGCTTGAGCTAAATGAGATAAGCCCAAGCCTGAGTCTGATTATGAGCTAGGCCTTGGGGGTTAGATTAGCCCATGGGTCAACTATCCCGGTCTACTTTTGAGGTGGGTTTTGACCAAGCTAAATGGTAGTAAGTCTTGGGTTAGAAATGTAGCCCATTTAAGTAAAGGGGTCAGGCTCGGTTTGAACCCAACCCAACCCAATCCAACCTGCCCAAATAGCTAATCAATGGGTAAGGCAAGATGACTCACCTGACCCACCCAAGACCCAGATGATAACTATAAAGATATCCACATGATCATGTATGAATGTTTGTATGTATCCACTAAGGGGGCGTTTGGCGCAGGGTATTAGATGGGATTAGGTGGGATAAAATTGTATTCGTTCCCATGCAAATTCCATCCAACATTTGGGGAGGATGAGAAAGGTTGGGATTAGGTGGGATGGAATTGCATTTGGTCCCACACGGGATTTTCATAGATTTTGAAATCCACTAGACATCTGGGCCCAACATTGATGCATGCGTTTATCTATGCCGTACATCTACATACATTGTTTACACTTGAAATTCTGGTTATATATGTGTAGAAGTGAAAGGCATCCATTGTGAATTTGGTCCGTTGATTACAATTCCATGATCAACCAAACAGGATTCTGCTTAATCTAGTGTTTTCATGTAGCAAGAATTTTATCCCAAACGTGGGATTGGATTGCTAAAATACTATGGTATTGGGTTTAGGCTGAAATTCTAGGCCCATTTGGTAAATGGGTTGAAGATTTCAATTTGGGAGATTTTAGGGGCATGGCCCATCCATGATGAGGGTAATAAGATCAACGGCTTGTATAACACAACCGTAGGCCCACAGAGAGAAAATAATAAATAAATGGAGAACACTTAACAATCTGGAAGCCATGTTTGTCGGCATGGAGGAGAAACGCGAGAAGGCAGCCGAGGACCACGACCAGCAACGGACCAACGGCTGATACCCAAAATAGCTTGGGACATCTTTTCCTCTGCATTTACAAAACATACATAACGTTTTAAAAAAATAAAAAAATAAAAAAATAAAAAATTGTAGAATGCTACTATTGAGGTTTGCTAATGCCACACGTTTGGAGCTCTGCCATACACCCACATCTGCCTATTTGAAACGTGTGTGAGATCTAGGCTTTCCGTTCGCTTACCAACAATGCTTAGATCTTCTATCTCAAACATCAGGCAGTTTCTACTCAGGTGGGTCACAAGGTACAAAGTAAACTGAGAGTTATATCCGTTTGTGACCGTTCTTTCATCTGATCTTCAGGTCAGAAGATTTTAAACAGTCTAGTTCACTTGATGAAAAGCTCAGATGTCATGCACACATGGTCTATGATGCCACGTCTGCATGTGCGTGTGGACAGTCAAGTCTCCCTCGTGGCCTCAAATTTCAAAAAGCAAAAATAAAATTGGTCCGTGCTAGTGCTTTTTAGCCAGTACGCACTGTTTAAAAGCTATTGCGTGCATTAGCGCTCATCCGGTTTTCAGCTGATTTTCAGCTAGCAGACACAAGACACGCACAAAAAAGAATAGGAACATTTACAATGATCAACCTATCCCTATTATTTCCGATGCTAAATATGCCTCATTTGATATCTTAGTATGAAAAAGCAATAGTCAAAAGGTAATTAAGTCATATATATATATATATAGTATCGATTCCATTCAATATCCATTGGTAGGATTTTTTAAAGAAAACTGACCACTTGTCGAGTGCCGAGGAGGAATGCAAGTATGGCGATGCCTACGACTGCACACTGCCATCTCCACTAAAAAAAAAAAAAAACAAGTCAGGAATTGTACACATACCTGTGGTAACAAAATATTTTACACGTGCATATATTAACTTGAATGTGAATTGCATCTAATCCTCTTACGTGATCAAATAAAAAAAGGGCCATATGCATGCATCATGCATCTCCACATTGAAAAGATCACAATCATCATTTTCATGCTAGGCAAAGATCCATTTTTCATAGCTAGCTGTGCATGTAGCATTTTCTCATTGGTTTATGTTAGGGTTTCAAGGTATTGATAGAGGGAGTGGATTAGGTGAGGCCCTTGATCCACCGAGTTGGGTAAGACCCCCGATTGTAGGGTTCATAATGATATATGTCTTAAATACATACTATCCAGCCATTTTAAAAGCTCATTTTAGGGCATGATCCCAAAAAAGAATCCGACTCAAATTTTAGGTGGACCACACCACAGGAAACAATTGTGTTTGAATCCCCACCATTAAAAACTTCATGGATTTCACCAGAATGTTTTTTTGCCATCCAACATATTGATAAGGTCACAAACACCCAGACGAAGAGATCACACAGATATATTCTTGATCCAAAGATTTTACGGCCCACAAGAAGTTTTTAACGGTCAATGACCATTATAAAGAGAGGCAATTCACCTACATTTGGTTGTATAGTAATTTAGAATACCTCCCCATCTCTCCTGGAGCCATTCAAATGGTGGGCCTCACCTTGTCGGAAAATTAAACTAACCCACAAAGCAGGTGGGCCACGCTGAGGAAATAAATTAGCCAATGCTCAAACTCAACTAATTAATGGGTACATCTTCCAACTATGATACATACATGTATTTTCATGATGGATCCCACCTTTGTCATGGCCTACTGATGTTAGTTACGTTAGCATGCAGCTGAATGTAGGTGATCAAATTCATTTTACATAACGCTCGCTTATTTCCTCCCCATCAAGCTCACTATTGCAATTCAATTATAGATTTTGCATCTGAATGCAGCCTTAAAAGAAATACATAAGAGAAAGGTGAGGATTTGAATAATCTTACTTCATTCCTTAGGGAGAAGACCGCATGCAGCACTGAGACCACATCAGTTTTAGTTGTAAAATGCGTCAACCCAAGTATGCCCTTCAACTGTTGAAGGCAAACAATTGTTGCAGTGCCTGCCATGAATCCGAGGATTGTGGAATGCGATAAAAAATCCACAACAATTCCAAGCCTGCAAACAAAATTGATAGACTTTGCTGGGTTTGATTATCACTTCTCTTGAATAAGAACAAGAACATTAAAAAAAAAAAAAATTATCTTTTTTTTTTTTTTTTAACGCATTCAGACATAAAATCAAGGTTAAGAATTTCATGATGTATCATATGCTATCGGGAACATAGCTAGCAAAACTCTACTTAAAAAAAAAAAAAACTCGTGTAATTGTTTTAACATTTCGAAAATCCATTTATTTTAGAAGATTGGCAAAATAAAAAATAAAAAATAAAAACTTGTATTCTTTGGGCAAGAAGATTTAAAATCATCTTTTCGATGAAGGATTGAGATTGTTTGTGTTCATCCTTTTGATATAATTGAGTAGAAGGTGAAATGATTTAGTAGAGAATGGATCGATTTAGAAAGGAAGGAGATGAGAATGACAGAATGATATTAGGTCATTATTTGATCTTAGTTTATATGTACACATGCAAAAACGTGGATATATAGCCATTTTTCTACTCCAATTGTTTTTTAACATCCAAACTGTATCAAGTCCGAATTGTTCATTCTATGGATTTTTGGTGGCGTTTCTATTTCTTGGTATTGTCTTTTCTTCATTGAAATTGAATTAAACAAGAATATTTTCTACACTGGCTTTTTTAATGGTGTTTTGTTAGTTGCTAATTGAACAATCATTATCTCCAACTAATTCTAATGAAATATTATTATCCCCAACTAATTCTAATGAAATTCAATATTTTACCAAGATTGAAAAGTTTGGAATGTTTTGTCCAAGGCAACCAGTCCGCTTGGAAATTCGGTCTACTCAATATGACTCGACTGAGTCAGTTGCCCATTCAACTACTTAGATTTTTTATTATTAGACTTAGATTTTTTTTTTTTTATTATCATTATTTTTAAGCACTGATGAGCATAATAGAACTCAAACATGCAACCTCTTCTTTGAGACTAGGGCTGGTACGAATGGTCCATTAATAGTGCATATATATTTGCTTCCTTTTTATTATTTTATTTTCTTAATCTCTCTCTAATAATTTTATATTTTTTCTATTACATTAAAGGCCTGCTTGGATTCATGAAAAGCATAGGAAAGGAAATATTATTTCTTGAAAAACTTAGAAAATAGTGAGAAAGTAAACATCGTTTTCTGTTTGTTTATGAATGAGATTTTCTTTAAAATTTTGAATTTATTTTTAAATTTATTGCTTGACAAGGTAAAAAAATTCCGTAGAAAAAATTTCCATGGTACTCACTCGCATGTGTCAGATTAGTACATGTGGGGGTACTTGGAGATGAATACTGGCACACATGGCATATGTGGCATTAAATAGAAAAAAAAAAAAAGTAGCGGATGGAATTGTCTAGCTAGAAAGTTTATTTTTGAAACATGAGCCATTCTTGCTTAGGTAGACACACAAGCTTCCTCGGTTCCCCAGCTCCATATGGTATAATCTTATTGGACACTACCCAATTAAGGTGGCGTTTGGTTGCACAAAATTTCATGAAATCTTGCACCAAGTTACACTGATTAATCGTGAAATATCATGATATTTGGTACAACCAAACGTTCCTTGAAACAATATTTTGAACCATGTGTAAGATTATTGTTCTCCATCCACTGATCTCCAACTTCACAATCCTGAACCATCTCTCTCTCTCTCTCTCTCTCTCTCTCTCTCTCTCTCTCTCTCTCTCTCTCTCTCTCATATCACCTGAAAAGACCCATTATTGTCTGAACAATTCCAGTGAAGAACGTCGCTGTGAAAATCAAGTGAAGATACAGTGTCGGCTCCTCGGTGGGAGATGCTACAGCCCCAACTGAAGAATTCAAAAGCAATGAACAAGCCGCAACAGTTCCAACTGCAAGATGCTTAGAACTACCGAAGAGCGCATAAATAATTGGCGGTACAAAACTCGAATCTTTAAACAAAAAAAAATAAAAAATCCCAGTATTAGATAGATAGAAAGAAAACCGAAATTTATAAGAAAACCTAATGGATGAAATATATGTTGTAGTAAGAAAACAATCTTACAGAGGCCGATAATGGGAGGGACGTCGGCCAGCTTGGCATAGCTGATCCCTTGAGGGATTGCCAAGCTGGCGATTGTGATCCCGGAAAGAAGATCGAATTTGAAGAGACTTAACGAGTATTTGGGGGCCCACTCTACTATCGGAATGTAGTATTTGAAGAACCCAAGCGCCTTAGTGGCTGGCGGATCGTTCTTGAACTGGCGGAACGGATCGTCGGGGAAGAATGTCTCTTTCAGGGAGGATTTCAGAACGGTTCCGAAACTTCTAGAAGGGTTGAGATTCACCTTGTGAGGATTTTCACTTGTATCTTCCATGGCTACAACGGAGAGAGGGAGAAAGAGAGAGGGAGGGAGTGAATAGATGGGGGAGAGAATAGATGAATGTAGAGGTGGGTAGAGGTCGGACGAATGGACACGTGGAGAGTTTTAATTGGATGTTGAGTAGTTTGACCTAAAACTGTCCACATATGTCCTCGTGTTACGTTAAAACCGTTAATAAGAGGGAAGAGTTTTGTGGTTAGTCATAACGAATCTTTGTTAGTTCTTTGGCTATCCCTATTAAACATGTGGTTAAATATTCGTTGAATCTTGACCGTTCATCTTGCAAGTGGAAACCATCCTCGCCTTCTAGGCTTTCTCATTTTAAATGTGGACCATTTAAATGGATTTGATTTCTACCGTTTATTTGATGGTCGTAGATCGTATAGATTAGTTAGATGATTGGTATGGTTTTTCTATATAGATTATTCAGATGTAGGGCCCACAAAATATGGACGTTTCTACCATCTAACCGTAGAGCTAGGAGCATCTGTAAGTAGCAATGTACCAAGACCGGTCCATCGCGGTTAACCAAAGCTGTCCCGTAAGAGGGAAAAAACGGTCGCTTGGTGCTCGACCCGAGGATGTACACGATATCTAGGATTTTCTATTCGTACAAGTGGGGCCTAGTGTTTCGTGATCCAGACCATTGATTTGTTGGGCATGCTGTGGATGGTCCAATTTCGAGAATATCCCAAATCGAAAGATCTATATGGATGATTTCTGCATTTCTCTACATTAGAGGCCCATGTTGAAATGTTAGGATCGTCCCATCGACGAGACTATTGGGCCACACCCACTAAACAAGCTGAAAGGATCATCCTACCATTGAAGAATTTCTTTCCCAAGGATCCATTGTGACTCCATATTCAGATTCACATATCAACGGTCAAAATCATCTGGTATTACACCATCTGGGCCGATAGATAGGGCGAGACATATTAGAGATTCCACGTTGCCACGTAGGCAAAATGAACTCCTTCGGGAGTTCTTCTCGGGTCTCTTTTCCTAAGAAATTCAAGGCTCCACCAGACCATGATCGTTCAACGTTAATACTTGGTCAATCACAGCCGTACATGCTAGGAACGCATTCCCCGGAACGCTTTTGTTGTGGGGGGACGCGGTTTGGGTAGTGACGCTGCGCGCCATAAGCTAAATGGCTAGTGGTCAGTGCTATGTGGACCCCACTACGATGTTTGTGTTTTATCCTCGCCGTCCATCCATTTTGAAAGATAATTTTAGGTCTTGATCCCAAAAATGAGGTAAATCTAAATCTAAGGTAGACCACATTGGGAAAAAAAAGAAGTGATTGAATGCCCACCGTTAAAGACCTCCTGGCACCCACTGTAATGGTTATTTGACATCTAACATGTTGATTAGATCATACAGACCTGGATGAAGAGAAAAAATATATATCAGCTTATCTAAAACTTGTGTGGCCTTCGAGAAGTTTTTAACGGTGGGCGTTCAATCAACACTGTCCGGTCCACTTGAGATTTGGATCAACCTCATTTTTGGGATCATACCATAAAATGATTTGAAAGAATGGGTGGGCATGGATGAAACACATATACAGAGGTGTGCACGATCCGACTCGATCCGGCCAACTCGCCTCATCCGACTCGTTCAGATCCGACTTGACCCAAACCGAATGGGTGAGTCGGTCCGAATCGAGTCGGTTTCGCCCAATCCAACCTCAAACTGAGTCGAGTTCAAGTTACCCCGTAACTCAACCCAACTTGACCCGAAACTCGATCCGATTAGACTCAACTCGATCTGAAACCCGACTCGACCCGACCCTCTAACCCTACTCGCCGCACACTACCCCAAGCCAATCTCAAACTCTCTCTGCCTTCCTCATCCTCCTCCTCTTCCAAGCCTGGCAACCACCCACCACTATCACCCTCCTCTGTAATGCCCCCGAAATGCAGGGGCCGAGTAGGAACTCGGCTCCCGAATTCCCGGGTGCCACGTGTGCCCTAATGGGCTTCAGATTTAATTACATTTGGATGATTTTATAAGCAATGGAGAATTTAGCAAGACATGAAGCATAATTAAATAAGTCATAAGATAGTATTAAGTGTCACTAAATATAAAAATATGCAAATCACAAACCTATAAATATCCAAATGGGGAACTAGTCCTACCCATACATATGTCCCAAAGTGATTAGGGCCCTGGCCCAATCCCCATGATCACCAAGCTCAGTCTAAAAAGATCCATCATAAGTTTGGTAGTGCGCTCGCTCCTCCTCATCGTCCATGCCGACATCCTCCAGCGCGTCCAGCTCCATCAATCCTGCATCTACAATGTGTTCGGGTCGGTGTTTTAAAACACCATCTCAGATTGGGAGTGAGTAGGTAAATCAGTGGTACCATTAGCAATAGGCATACGAATTATCATGCATAGGATATATTTAATGAACTGCAAACAACATAGAATCCTAAACACTGTTGTTAGTGCAATGCATGGTTATGATATGATGCATGCTCCTCACAAAAACCAGCACTCCCTCAAGCGACAACATCTCACGTTCGCAATTAAACAACACTCCTTCCAAAGCGACCTTGACTGCATAATTGTCACAAATATAATGCAATGTCGTGAAATATATTAGCCTGGTTGATTAGTTAAGTTCATTCGTCCAGCAGGTTGGGGAAACTGGAATACCCTTAGTGGAGTTATTGCCATAACCCAATCGCGCGGCTTAAGGCCGTGGACATGTGACTCTCGTGACCCTTAGCCCTATCTTGGGATCATCAATTCCGAAAAGTAGTATAAACATAGACAAAATAAATTGGGACTTAGATGTCCTACTCGTGGTCACTATAGGGAGGTCATTACCCTAGCACAGGCCAACAGCACAGGTACAGTGTCACATACCACCGTTCCCGGCTCACGAGTCCAAACGCTCAATGGATACTACAGGGTGGCTCGTCACCCCAGTGTAGGCCAACAGCACAGGCATAGTGTCCTATACCACCATCCCCGACTCATGAGACTTTGTGGGCCGCAAATCATAGTTAACAATGGGCGCAAAGTCTTAGGGTACTTCGGGTTCATACAGGCGTGATCAAACAAGGTTAACGTATAAGGATGGTCGACTATTAGTCAATGTGCCCCAACGGGCTGAACCATAACTAATCGGCCTGAGAACACTGCTCGTGTAGTCCAACTACGGCCAACAACCTTCGGTTTGACTATTCGGGCCAGATTGACTCATGGACAGGTTCAACAAAGACCACCCAAGGAATTTCAGGTAATCAGCCAATCCATAGGGAAAATATGTATCAATGCATCACAAATATGGATTTCTTAGATACAATTCAAGTATGGAAGACAAGATTTCAGTGTGATTATTACAAGGACAGCAACATACAATGTGCCGCCCGAATTTACAAATTCAACATGACATATTTCAGCTTATAATAAATCTTCTATAGGCTAATCATACATCACATTATTCAGCCATAACTTGAAAATTCAGACAAGTGACTCAACCAATCAACAACTTATAATATTTTATGCTTTCACCCAAGCAAGATTAATCATAAAATCAGGAAACCAACCACAAATTACCATTCTACAGCAATCTATGTCATCATGTTAAGCACAGTTAACACCAAACCGGGAAAACAAGAATCAACTAGCAGCAATTTGGAGAAATTTAGATATTTGCACCTTACATGAGCATGCAATTGCATAAGTCACAATTTGGGGTATTAGGGCAAAATCGCTTTCCAATATTTTGATAATTTCTAGTCCATTAACCTATATATGCAGTCCAAATGAAAATTCAGCCACATGTACTAACAATTCACCAATCACGTTCATTAAACCTACGTTAGGCACGATAACCGGCCACCTAAAGGTAATGGTTCGTACCTATTCTTGGCCGGAGGTTGCTGAGATTGTCCTAGCACCGTCGGGTCCGCAAGCTCGAGGTGCTGGGGCACTGCATTGCATAGAGTGAACAGAAAATCATATGCATGTTGCTAATAAACAAGGAAATGAGGTTTAGGACCCTATTTTACCTTAGATGGGGCCGAATTTCACTCCAACAACGATATGAGCCGGCGTTTTCCGGCGATAGGGAGGTGAAAGGGGCTGGGATTTCCAAATCCCAAGCTCCAAGCTCACATGCACATGAAGGAGGGCCTTTCTTTCTCCTCCCTTGCTCTCTCTCTCTCTCTCTCTCTCTCTCTCTCTCTCTCTCTCTCTCTCTCTCTCTCTCTCAGCTGCTGGGGTTATGGGTTGAGAGAGAAAAGGGCTGGACTTTTATATATCCAGAAATATTTCTGTTGGCCCTAAGTTTCATGAAGTGCCTTCAATGGCCCTATGAGGCCCATTCTGGTTATTGGGGCTGCCCTGATGGTTCCCTGGCCCATCTAATTTATGGGATAGGTGCCCTATGGCCCGATGAAGGGCTCGGTAAAGTTTGACGGCAAACGGATGTAGGGTTTTGCCGGAATAACCCGGTTTGCCATCAACGGTCATTAATTTTCAATTAATGGTCATATCTTCAACCTATGGTACAAATTTGGGTGGAATTCGACGGGTGAAATGTCTTAATTTATTGTCATAAGTGGCGGGGCCATTTGTCTTAAAATTCAGATTTTAGGCCAATACTAGGGAGAGTTGTATTTTACAAGTGCTGACTTGACAGCATGAATCGTCTATTTCCAAGCATCATCTGAGTCTGTTGTCCACGATGGACCACAAGCCCAGTGGGATGAACATTACTTTATAATTTTAGAACTAGTAGCCCACTGATGAGCAGTCTAGAGCTTGTTCGGGTAATCGGAGTATTTTTAAATAAATTAAGTAGGGAAATTTCTTGGGTGCAGAGGTTGAGGCATAGATTAATTAAGTTTACGGTATGACCTATTTGAAATTAGCAAAAATGGTGATTCAGTCATGATCACTCTAAATCGTCGGTTTTAGGGTAAAAGAGTAACTGGGTTGATTCAGTCCATTAATTAAGGTTCGACCCATAGCTGGCTCGGGTTTGGGTAGATCTCTGATTAAGTCATGGTAGTTTGATTAGTCGGTGGTAGGTCGATTAGATTTGGGCCCTATGTGAACAAATCATGAGGATAAACTTGATGTTTAAGTGATCGGTTGGATTCATTTGTCTTCTAGGGTCGATCAATCCTATTTGTACGGTTTTTATCAGTATCAGCCGTGTATAAGCCCATATCGAGTGTCAAGGGTCAGTAAGTGATGACGTGGCTAGTTATAAAAAAAGAAAATTTTAAGGATTTTTAGTAATTCAAAATAGCAAAAATTTGGGGTGTTACATCCTCCTCCTCCTCCTCTCTCCCCTCTCCACTCCCTCCCTCCCTCATCTCTCAATCTGACTTGGTGCCAACTCGACCTGACTTGGTACTTCTGACCGGATCGGACTCAGTCTGAATCAGTCTAGGCCAGACCAAACTCGAATCGAGTCAGGCATGCTAGACTCGGTCTCGAGTCGGATCGAGTTCGGGTCAAGCCTATTTCAAAACCGAATCGAGTCGAGTCAGCCCTAATGCGGTCCAACTCGACTCAATGCCCAGCTCTACACATACATCATGGTGGGTCCACAGAGCACCGACCACTAGCCATTGGCTAGTGGTAGGTTCAGTAGCCAATCCGTTTGCCATCGTGCGACAAAAAGCTCCGTGGGGCTACCTTGATTTCTGTTGGACATCCCCTCCATCCATTTGTATCACTTGTGCCAGGACGTTAACATAAAATAAGGCATCTCCAAACAAATAAGTGGGCCTTCGAAACTAGTAAGGATTGAGATACCTATCATTGAAACCTCCTTAGATAGCTACAATAGTTTTGGATTCGGCTGATATTTGTGTTTTACTTACATCTAGGCAGGACTCAACTTATGAATAATTTGAATGGAATATAAAAGGAACTGTATTGGGCCCTTTGAAGGTTTGGTTGGTGGGGTTTCATATCTCCATTGTTTCTTGTGGTGTGTATCCAAAACTTTCATCGGTGGGCATTCAGTCCACCTGAGCTTTGGCCATCTCATGCTAAAAAATAAGTACCCAAAATGGGACTGTGGATAAAACACGTACATCATGGTGGGCCTTACAAAGCTTATATTCAAGCCTTGTGGGCAATTTGCATCTTGAGACAACAGCTGAAAACGAGGTATATCTAAAACTCGAGTTAAAGCCGATATTTTGTTTTCTCTTCATTTGGATTCATTTGACCCTATGAATAGTTGAATAGAAAATAAACATTACAGCAGGCCGTAAGAGGGTTTCAATGGTGGGCATCGTTATCCCCACTGTTGTTTATGGTGTGGTCCACTCCAACTTTGTATGCTTCTCAATTTTGGGCTCATGCCTTAATGCCCCAAAGAGCCTTTTGTTTTGGGGCTTTATAAATATTTCAAAATCTCATCATATTCTTGCACAAAATTGATTAATCAATGTTATTGGGAGAAGCTATAGTGGCATTTCCAAAATGTCACCGGGCTTTATTTCTCGTGATTTTATTTCAAAATTATCACGTTTTTAATGAAAAAAAAAAAAAAAAACATTTAATTACTTCATAACTAATATATATATATATATATATATATACATATGTGGGAAAAGGTACTATGCGCTTGACCTCACTATTAGCTCCCGTGAGGTGGAGCTGTGTGGGCCCCACCGTGATGCGTGTCGACCATCAACACCGTGCATTTGATGGGTACCCTCTAAATTATGGGATACCCCAAAAATCAGCCGTATACGGAACTCATGGGCCATACCATCTAAAATCATGTGAAACACCGTTAAAACATATAAAAGGACTTGGTGGGGCCCACCTGAGTTTTGAATGCTGCAGAAACTTGGTCTGAACCCTCATGCAAGTGGGACACACATAATGGATGGGCTGGATTTGCAAACCACATCTCGATGGGCCCAAAAAACTGATTATGAATGTTTTAATGGTGCACGGCCCCTCCCCACTTGTGTATGTGGTGTGGCCCACAAAAGTCACGGATTGACTTGATTTTTAAGACCTAGGCCCACGATGAATGGTGCATCTGACTGATGGGTTAGATGTTCGAAACGCATTACGGTGGGGTCCACACAGCTCGACCTTATAGGAAATTCGCATCCATTAATGATGGTCCACTATATGGGAAAAACAGATCATCCAAGGGAGAGTTGTACATATGATGCAAGAATAAGACATTCACGGCCACATGCACATAAGACAGTATATGGCATGCATTTGTTTGATCCGAATGGTTGAACTCATTTGTCAATGGGCCCAAAAATTATAGTGATTGGATGATCCTTAATGGATACTTTTTTACCTTTCTAAATTTGAATGTTGGCTATTTTTACCTCAACTGTCCGTTTCATAGCTACTACAAAACACATAAATATCGTTATTGGTTTGTATGAGTTTCCGGTTAGGCCCCACTGTAATGAGGTCCACAGTTTGGCAGTTTGGATTGAGATACACGTGTGCAATGTGCATTTTAATTTTACAATGGCCTATGATTGTCAATGGATATCTAGTGTTGCGCAACTTTACCTGCAAATGTTTGTTGCCAGCAACACAAAACCAATGAACCCTTACTCATGCCTCGGTGGTAGACTCATAAGAGTTTCAACATGAGCTCATGGGTTTGAGTACCCATTGTGGTGAAATCCTACCATGGTGTGAGTGTCTAAAGGACGGGGATTTCCTGTGAAAGCCTTTCGCAGGAAGTTCCTGCGCTGGGATGTTAAGTGGGGTCCACCGTGATGTTTGTGATAAATCCATCCCGTCCATTCGTTTTAGGAGATCATTCTAGGACATTATACCAAAAATGACATAGATTTAAAACTCAACTTGGCCGCACGAGAGGGAAAACTGAGGAAATAGTTTTCTACCGTTGAAATCTTTCTGGGCTCTACCTTGATTTTTATATGTCATCCAAACGGTTTATAAGGTCATTCCCAATGGGATGAACTGAAAACATGAAAAACTTAACACGATAAGAAACTTTTGTGGCCTTAAAAATGTTTCAATGGTGGTGACTAAATCACAATTGTTTCCTCTCGTGCGGCCCAGTTGAGTTTTAAATCCATGTCATTTTTGGTATAATGTCCTAGAATGATCTCCTAAAACGAATGGACGGGATGGATTTATCACAAACATCACGGTGGACCCCACTTAACATCCCAGTGCAAGAACTTCCCGCGAAAGGCTTTCGCAGGAAATCCGCGTCCGTGTCTAAATGTGTGAGGTGTGAAAAAAAATAACAACATAAAATCAAAAAGGAAAAGATCAAAAGCAAAAAATTGAAGGCTAAATCAAACCAAACGGAAGAGACAAGAGGCATAGATATTTATATGGTTCAACAATATATTTATTCCACGAGACAACAATATAGAGCTTTTTTCCTTTACTAAAAATAAAATAAACGATAAAATTACAAGACTTACCTTTCACTCCTTGTCACACTCCAAATTCAGTTTCCGGCACCCATTCGCCGTAAACCGGATCTGGTGCTAACAGCTAGAGTTGGGCATCAAGTCAAGTAGGACTGAGTTAGGGCTAACTCGACTCGATCCGATTTTAAAATAAGTTTGATCCGAACTCGACCAGACTCGGTACCGAGTCCAGCATGCCTGACCTGATTCGAGTCCGGGTTTGGCCTGGACTAATCCGAACTGAGTCCAACCCAATTACAAGTACTGAGGCGGGTCAGGTGCAGCGGGTATCCACGGGCTAGAATCACAACTCAAAACCTAGATTCACTTGCTAGAATTGTAGTCTCTCCATCAGTTACATGACAACTCAAATATGAAACGTTAGATCTGAGTTTTTTAAAATATATATGTACGAGTTGAGTTTCGGATCAAGTCGAGTCAGTATCGAGTTGGATTTTGGGTTGAGTTGAGTCGAGTTACTAAGTGGCTCGAGCTCGACTCGGTTTGAGTATGAATTGGGTGAAGTCAACTCGATTTGGATTGACTCACCCACTATGTTCAGATCGAGTCGGATCTGAACGAGTCAAACAAGTCGAATTGTCCCGTGCCTAGCTCTATTGACAGCCTTCGTGGTGCTCCGATTTTGATTCCTAGCTTACGTCAAGTTTCAAAAATAAAGTCCCATAAGGAGAATTTTTAGGGTAATTTTTAAAAGGGAAGTATAAACATAATATACCATAAACCAAAACACATCATCACATACATCCACTATAAAAGTATTCGAGTACAGTGCTGGAAAGAAAAATACAATACATATATAAAAACTTCAAAATGTTGTATATGTGCTCCCGCCTCACTATTGTTGCCATCTAGCATAACATGCACGTAAACAACTTGCGTAAGCTTACTATGAATCTTAGAGAGAGTGTATGTGTTCGTGCACAATACATATAACAAGTATAATAATATCAAAGTATGTGAAAACGATGGAGAGCCATGTTGCTAAGTCCATGAATGATAATGGTCATACCAAGGTTATACAAAGTAAAGGCCTATCGAGTCAAATATCATATACAACCATGCAATACAAAAACACATGATAAATGAATGAGTTGTACCGTGTATTATCGTATGCTGGTAGGGGCTCACACCCAAGGTTATAGTACATGTTAGTCATATACCTAATATTTAATGTAATTCTAGGATGATAGACTCCTGATCCCAAATAATCTCATACCTATTGGGGACCGAGCCCACGATTGTATGACATTGAATTATATTTACGCATCTATAATTTCGAGTGCTACATGAATGTATGATTACCATATGTCACATGCCAATCCTGATGTCTAATATTCCACATCTCAGAACAGTTCACAATTGGATCATCATCGGGGTCTAGTATACTTCCGACACTAGTTGCCGCTCATCGCGTACGAGAAGAAGCGAGTGCAAGAGACCTCGCTATCTATCTCATT
The DNA here is from genome assembly GCF_029962835.1 of Magnolia sinica. Classification (NCBI taxonomy): domain Eukaryota; kingdom Viridiplantae; phylum Streptophyta; class Magnoliopsida; order Magnoliales; family Magnoliaceae; genus Magnolia; species Magnolia sinica. The sequence continues at coordinate 113,578,133 of NC_080573.1, read as the reverse complement.
AGTAGTATATGAAAATCCACTCGGCTTGTCGATAATGAACCCATTTCACAAACTGGTCAGCCTCAACCTAGCATATAACTCTCTTCACCTGGGTGAGTAAGCTCAAACCCCCTTCCAATCGACCCCGACATAGTGGGAGGTATGACCTACTGGTATCCAACCATCGTACGCTCGTAAATCTACTCGGTCTAGATATTGAAGTATCTTATGGTACCTTAGGGTTTAAGGACTTTCACCTAGGGACACTTGTGACACCTTGTAACCTCAATAGTTTCTAGTGTCAATACTTATATATGCTAGCCACATCCCAACTGCGAGACTATACCCTTGGTGTCGCTAGGGAGTAGATGCAATGCGCTATACATAATGAACCAGGCATGAATCACACTCTTTAAGTCATACGGTGATCATGCGGGCGACCCTGTCTTGTACAAATCCCCTAAGTATATCAATTTGAAAGATGTGTGCTATGATCAATCGGAATCTTTAACAAGCATACAGATGATGCATGTGAGTATATGAATGGTATGAACTTCATTATACTAAGCATATTATTAGTTTTGACCTTGGTGGGTTCAGAGGCTATCCCAAAATATATGGACAATGAAGGTAGATAGGTGCATCACAGTGGCTACACCCTCTGCCCAGTTCAGTTGGACACCCGAGGTAGACAAGGTGGATATAAAACACATCCATCATAGGTGGGGTCCATCGAGATTTGGATCTACTTCGCTCTTAAATTTTTGGTTGGTGGGGTGAAAAACTCCACTCACCCCCAATTGATATGGACAACATTATTTTGCATGCAGTGTATTTGACACTTACTTCCCGTTTTGTTTTTCTAAATACATGGGTAAGGTCCCACGTGATGATCGACTCCATCCATGAGGTTGGCTAGCTCATGATGGGCCTAATGAATTTTAGATATCCATTAAAGCCAAAGAAAAATAGAAATGTAAAGGAAAAGGAAAACATGAGATTCTGGTCATCGAATAGGCTTCTTGATCTACGATGGAGCCGATATACATGAATCATACGCACACCAAAGTGAACCACACACTGGCCAAGTTGGACAATGTGGATAGGGGAGTCTCACATTCTAGCAAAACGAAAAGATGACATGAACATCCACATATACGTCAAGATGGAGTCCATTTGATAAAGCCCACATTTATATTTGTAGGGAATCCACTCCGTTCATCTGTTTTAAAAGATCACTTTAGGGCATGCGACCAAAAATGAGGCAAATTTAAAACTCAAGTGGGCCACACCAGAGAAAATAGTGGGGATTGAGTGACCACCATTGAAACATTCATATGGCCACAAAATTTTTGTATCACGCTAAGGTTTTTTGTGTTTCAGTTCATCCCAATAGGAATAACCTTATAAACGGTTGGGATGACATATAAACATCAAGGTGGAGCTCATGAAGGTTTCAATAGTAGTAAATTCTTTCCCTATTGTTTCCTCTCGTATGGCTCATTTGAGTTTTGGATCTTCTTGAATTTTGGTAGCATGTCCTAAAATGATCTCACAAAATGGATGGATAGGGTGGATTCCTCACAAACATCAAGGTGGGCCCCACCTTACTTCTCAGTATAGTTTTCGAGATTGTTAGTTGTTTTCCATGTACAACCAAGCACTACATGAATCAAAGCATGTATTTAAGTCATACATCCTATATGATCTAAACACCAAAGTGAATAGGCTCACTCCCATGTCATTAAGAGACAATCCATTGACAAGTGCATTTATTGGAAAAAAAAAAGAAGAAGCAATTCCATCCCACTCAATACCATCTAATTCATTGCGCCCAACACCCCTTGTGGTGCATTTAATTCACACTGTTTCTTATGGTGTGGTTCACTTGAGCTTTGGATATGCTTCATGTTTTAGACCAAGTCCTAAAATTATCTAATAAAATGGATGGACTGGCTAGATAAAATACATAATCATGGTAGCTTGAGTACACTCGTGGCTGAGAAACCTTAAGGGCTTGTTTGGCCTGGCCGATTAAGGGGGATTAGGAGGGATGGGATGGTAAAATCCCGGGATATGCCAAATGAGCCAAACAGACTCGTTGAACTTGTCTCAGGATATAACAAACCCATGGATCTTAAACCAATCCACTGACATCACCATCATTACCTTAAAATTGATCACATCCCTCCTAAACCTATTCAATCATGCCTGGGGCGTGTTTCGTTGGATGGATTGGAAGGTAAAATCCTGAGATATGCCGGGCGTGCCAAACAGACACGGTGAACTTGTCCCAGGATATAGCAATCCCATGGATCTTAAACCAATCCACTGACACCACCATCATTACCTTAAAATCCATCCCATCCTTCCTAATCCCATGGGATCCGTCTGGCCAAACAGGCCCTAAAAAGGCCCGGATCTAGTTTTTGACACCGTACTATGAGGAGCACCATAATTTAAATGGACATGTCTAAATGTGGTGAGATTTAATTGTTGGGCTTGAATATATATTGGACGCGGATTAGACAGTGGGCTCCACAGGGAAGGGTGGAGTAACTTTTTAGGAATGAAACCCTCATGGCACCATCAGTCACAGCGCTCCTAGTTGCATCATAACACTATAACAGTCTAATCCATTGATCTAAAATGTTGGTCCATTACACATTTCATGGACTACCATGCACACATAAAACGAGGTCAAAATCTGCCTCATATTTGGCTCTCAGCCATAAAATAATCCGGCAAAGACGATAGACATCATGGATTAACCAAATACTTCAAGATGGGCTCGTGAGTGAAAAACTCTTCTCACCCCTGTTGATGTGGACAACATTATTTTGGATGCAGTGTCTTTGACACTTACTTCCTGTTTTGTTTTTCTAAATGTATAGGTGAGGTCCCACATGGTGATCAACTCCATCCATGAGGTTGGCTAGCTCATGATAGGCCCAATGAATTTTAGATATCCATTAAAGCCAAAGAAAAATAGAAATGGAAAGGAAAAGGAAAACATAAGATTCTGGCAATCAAATAGCCTTCTTCCACTATGGGGCCCATATACATGAATCATACGCACTCCAAAGTGGATCATACGCTGGCTAAGTTGGATAATGTGGACAGGGGGTCCCACCTTCTAGCAAAATAGAAAGATGACATGGACATTCACATATATGTCAAGATGGAGTCCATTTGATGAGCCCCACATATACGTAAACTCACGAGTCATCTTAGGGTTAAGAATCCTCGGGTCCTCAATCTTAAGTGTTTTTACGACGTCTAACCGACTGTAGAATTATAGTAATTGGTTAGTGGCGACTTTGGTCAAATATCACACCCTTTTACCCATATCACAAAATCCCACGAGCGAGGCAACCAGTGGAAAGAAGAAAGTAGATCTCCCATACCCTCGGGAAATTCACCATCCAGCGTCCACATTTCCATGTGTCATTCTTATACAAATAATACATCTCGTCATGCATGGCCTCCATCCACTTCTTAGCATTAGTATCATCTAATGTTTCATCAACGGTAGACAGATCTCCCTCATCCGTAATGAGGGTCAATGTAATATTTAAGTTATCTCTGGGTTTTGCCAATAATCTGCAATCTCTCGGCAGATTTCTTGTGAGTGGTGGCTACTCCACCTGCTCCTGTACCTCCTCCTGCGGCTCAACTTATACATGTGTCTCAACTTTTTTATTTCAATGTCAATCACTGTTGTTTTTTCTAGTTCATTGTGTTTATCCTTACGAAATAAGGAATCCTCATTAAACTTAACATCACAACTAATCGTGATCTTCCACGTGACCTGGTCATATAGATTACATCTTTTCACACTATCACCATAACCTATAACGATAAATTTCTTCGCCCTTTGGTCTAACTTATCTCTCTCAACTGATGGTACATGAGAGTAAGCATCGCAACCAAATACTCACAACCATGAGTAGTCAGCATCATGACCACTCCACACTTCTTCTAGAATTTTATAATTTATAATAGTAGATGGGACCAATTCATTAAGTAACAGGCTGTATTGACAGCCTCAGTCCATAATTCCTTGCCTAATACAACATTACTTAACATACTTTGGAATCTCTCTAACAGAGTCTGATTCATTCGTTGCTCCACACCATTCTGCTCTGGTGTATACCTTACCATATTATGCATCACCGTCCCCTCATCTTTATAAAATTAATTGAATTTCTTAAAAGTGAATTATCCACCACTTTCCGTCCTTAACCCTTTCAATTTTCTTCATGACTGTTTTTCTACCATCGTCTTCCATGCTTTAAAGGTGGTGAAAGCATTGAATTTATACTTCATGAAGTATACCCACACCTTTCTAGAGTAATCATCTATGAATTATACAAAGAACGATGACCCCCCACCAGAAACTATGGGCGATGGCCCACATACATTAGAATGCACATAATCAAACAACCATTTACTAACATGTTTTCGTAATTTAAAAGACAACAATAATTGCTTACAAGATTCAAAAAGTACCTTCATACCGCGCTTGCTTATGTGGCCTAAATGCGCATGCCACAAACATGCTAATGTGGACTTCACTACATATGCTTCAGCTCCACCCAATACAGTATTCCTGATCAACTTGTAAAGTTCACCGCTCCTCTGCACTTTCATGACAATAAATACCCCTTTTGAAACTTTTAAAACCCGATCAAAACCAGTGAACTTGCATCCAAGTGTCTCGAGTACACCCAGAGATAACAAATTCTTCCTTAGGTCAGAAATGTGTCTTACATCCACTAGGATACGCTCCATCCCATCAAACATCATGATGCACACTAATCTGAAACCAACAACTTTACAAGCAATGCCATTGTCCATAAATACATATCCACTTTCGCACTCACTATAATTAGTGAACAAACTCACTGAAAAGTCATGTGGTATGAGGCCCCCATATCCAAAACTCACTCGTTACTGAGATATCCGGATTTGAATGCGGTCAGAACATCACCACCAGCAACTTCCTCACTGGATTCCGCCGTGTTGGCCTCTTTCGGCGTATTATCTGATTTCTCTCCCTTTTGAGCTTTGGGATTCTGACAATTATTCTTTATGTGTCCAGTCATGCCACAATTCCAACACTTTATCTTGCCTTTAACCCTTAACTTAAGTCTCGATTATGAGTTTCCATTTTTTCGATCAAAATTTCTTCCCCTAACGACCAACATATCAGTAGAAAAACTCTCACTATTATCCTTCTTTCTCAACTGCTTTGCATGAATGGCTGAGATGACAGTTTTGATGTCTATAATCTCCTTACCGTGGCACATAGTATCTATGAGATTCTCATAAGACGCTAGAAGAGAGTTTTACAAGATTAGGGCTTAAGCTTCCTCTTCGATATTCACTTCCACATTTGTCAATTTGTAAAACTCACCGAACATGCTAATGTGTTCATTAATATCAGACTCTTCCACCATCTTAAGATTATAGAACTGTTTCTTAAGATACAGATGATTACCTAAAGATTTCATGTACAAACTGTCTAGTTTCGTCCAGACCCATGCGATGGTCTTTTGATCAAGGATATTATAAGGAATATTGTCCGTCAAACATAATTAGATTGAGGTAGTATCTCTCTCATCAAGTTCTTCCCATTCTGCATCACTCATAGATTTAGGATGCTTTGCTTTATCAAAGAGTGCTTATTGCAATCTTTGTTGAACTAGAATGCCTCTCATCTTCACCTTCCATAGTTCAAAATTGTTTCTTTCGGTGAACTTCTTTGTTTTATACTTCACATTTGATCTCATCGACGATATGTTTCAGATTCAAACTTGAAACCCGACATTAACTCTATACCACTTCTCGGGGAATTACAAAAGCAAACCTCGAATTCGAATGAAACAATAAAGTGATAAACGTAAACAAGAACAACAAAGAATACAATTTTTACGTAAAAAAACCCTTGTGGAAAAAAAATCACGGCACAAAGTGACGACAATCACTATGAAAATGAAAAGTATAAGAGATTGATGAACTTACAATCAGAAAACCCTCGCTTTCTCCTCTCCAAACCCTAGAAACATTTAAGCCCCAATTTGAATACTATAATCTCACAATTACACCTATATATATAGCATAATATCTAGAATATGAAACTAACCGCGCAATTATGTAAAAGTGCATGTGTCATCGATCTTACCATAGATCAATCGACATCAATCAAGCGATTCTCGATCGATCGAGCACCACATGTTCGATCGCTCAAGTATGCTAAAAAGTATCCAAAGAGATTACAAGTATTTTCTAAATTTTATCGATCGATCAATCCAACAATTCAAACGATCGGGATTGTCCAAAACTGTCTGGAAACCAATTTGTATAATTCGGGGTGTTCTCGATTAATCGACCAAGCTGGTCGATCGATTGATCTCCTGTTCCATATACAAATTAAAGACATCTAACAACAATTGGATCCAGGCTCGGATCTTCAAGAACGAGACCTGAACCCAAAAGGACCTGGACCTTACGAGACCCGTACCTTACTAGGCCAAGCATGAGTACCATTGGGCTTGAACCATTGATATCCGTTAAGGTTACATGATCCATGTAAAATCCATAGTTTAAAGAAAAAGACTTGGACCTTACAAGACCCATAACCAATTAGCCCGAGCATGGGTACCATAGAGGGCCCGACTCATTGATACCCCTTAAGGTTACATCATCCATGTAAATCCATAGTTTAAAGAATCAAGCTGTGCCTTGCTTTTATGCAGGCACGAAAGTAGATCCATCTAATTGTCAGGCAATGCAACCCACGCCTCAAGTGGCTCTATTTCATCACATCTACTGATATTCCAAATCATTATTTGTGATTTTCTAGTGAAGAAATCGTCATACAATAATCAAGAAGACACGGTCCTTAGTGGTATATAAGGCACTAATAAGTTCATTAGTTTACTTTAAGCTTTGAAACCAGTAAGCACGAAAGCTTTTAAGTAGCTTGCATGGAAGAGGGGATGAACTTTTTTGGATGGAAGACCAAAAAAAATAAAATAAGAGAGATGTTTGTAATGATTTTGACATCTTCTCGACTGGGCTCTTCATTATCTCATGCATGACGATAATAGATATGGCCGTCGAGCTCAAGTAATGGAAAAAGAATTTAGGAGAGAGGTACGAACCAACCACTGATTTTATTTCGGGACAACTAGTGATGTTTAAATTGATCTATTATGTGGCTTTTCATCTAGCGTCACCAATCGATTCTTAGCAAATTAGTATATGCAATTTATTGTAAGGGTCGTTCTAACTCAACGAGAAATCGTTGATAAATAATAAGAACGGATCAATGACTTCTAGAGATTCCATGCATTGCTTGAATCGGTCTTGAATCCCAAAGAAAAAGAGAAATCATTGAGGATGTTATGTTAATTACTTGAATTCGATTTATGTTGTTGCTATTGTAACTTGATGTTATGCAAGAGGAGGATCATAGGATTAAGTTTTCAACTTTGACTACTGGGCCCAGGGTTCAATATCCTTTATCATTCATCCGTTGGGTCCGATTGAAGCTGATTGCATGCCGAGTAACTCAGGATTCTAGTCAACTCTGCGATGTCCGTGATGTATGTGTCTTATCCATGCTGTCCATCCATTTTACCAGCTCATTTTAGGCCATGAGCCCAAACTTGAAGCATATCCAAAGCTCAAGTGAACCACACCACAGGAAACAGTGGGGATAATGATGTCCACCATTCAAGTCACACTGTTTACCGTGGTGTGGTCCACTTGAGCATTGGATATGCCTCGATTTTGGGCTAATGCCATAAAATAAACTGGTAAAATGGATGGACGGCGTACATAAGACATATCATGGTGGGCCCCACAATTTAATCAGTAGCTTCATATCCCAGTGGGGATTACCTATTCCCAAAAAGAGCAGTAGATCTTGACAACCAATCTGGGAAATCCTATTACCCCAATTAATTCAAGTTGGCTCAATGAAATCCTGTTCCGCTGTTCTACCATATCAAAGAATATATCCTCGGTTAAACTATAGTATTTACCATTGATGTGTAGGCCAAAGAAGAACAAAAAAGACAGAAGAAGAAGAAGAAGAAAGGATTGCTGAACCACAAGCCCCTCTTGGCATAGAACTGGAAACCAGGCACAAAGCCCTGAATGCAACCCAGACAAGTCTTCCACTTGCAAGAAGGGGTTTCTCCTGTGATGAAAATATCAGGATCTGCACAGTACACTTGGGTCCTCCATTGTCACGCCCTACCAAACTGCAGACTATGTCCAAAACCTCTTCGATCAGCTATCGTATCCTTTCAGTTAGTAGAAGAAAATAGCAGTCCATGATGAGAAACACAGCAACCGACTACATTCAACTAAAGAAGCTAGAATCTTCAAATATGAGAGATTTTTGCACATCCATGGCAGGTCCTATGCCCGGGCAACTGAAAAACCTAAATAGTGTAATGTCCATATCCCCATGATGGACGGATGAAATTCCTCTGAGAACAGAGTTTTTTCTGTTCTACCCCAACATTTCTGGCAGGAGATCAAGGGAACATGGCAAATGCCAGAAATTTACCCCTTCAATTGTATACATTGAAACCTGTGCTTTCCAACAATAATATTTACCCCTTCAATTGTACATAGGTCGAATCCTGTGTTTTCCAACAATAAAAAGATTTTCAACTGACCTAAAACTGGGAATGATATTAACAATGGGGCAGCTAGAAATTAAGAAGAGAGCTACCTAAACTGCCAATGGTTTTAATGAAGAACAAAATCAGTTGAAAATTCCACTTGAATGATCTCGCACAGGAGAAACTCTGTTGGAGTTGTTTGCAAGTGACATGAAAACTGGAGATGAAAGAAGGGTAGCACTCGTGTGTGTGTGTGTGTGTGTGTGTGTGAATCACTAGAAATCTTTTTGAAAGAAAATGCATATTACGGGGAATGGGACCTGCCGCCAGGTGTGGGCAGTGTTGGACCCACCCAATCAGTCTGCACCACAAGCAGGTTGCGGTCCCACTCCAATTGTGATGACAAGGGTAGAAAGCACAGCTGTGAACTCGAAGATTTCAAAAGAAAGCACAGCTGTGCATTTGCAGGAACTAACCAAAGCATGCACCAGTTAGTCCACCTAAGCAGAGATGCTACCGGTCCCAACCAAATACCTCAACGACTTTGCATAGGCGGGACCCTTAGGTGGACCGATTGGCACATGCTTGGGTTGCTTCTCCCAAGTGCCCAACTGCACCTAGCATTCTTCATTTCTCAAACTGTCCAAATGCAATATACAAATAAATTCCCCTCAGACGTGATCCCCAACTCTGCAACAGAAGCTACAAGAGCAGCACCATATAAAACAAAAAATTAATTAAAAATAAAAGCCTTTCGCAAGTTTATCATATAAATGGACATGAATAGAAACAGCCAAATCTTATATAAATATTGGTTGTGATTGAATCTGTGGAATTGGAAGCTACAACCAGCCTTTTAAGCCTTCTAAAACAAGAACAAAAAACCTCAGGAAAGCTAGAATACCATGTTACACGTGCGATGATTCCCCTCTGCAACCATAAATCAAACACCCCTTTGAGACGGGTCCTGCTCTTGATCATCTAGACTCCACAACTGTCATAGTTTTCCACAGACAATGGCAATGGAATCAGATCTGATTAAAGCTTTAGTAATGACCATTATAATCAGCAGATTGACTTGGGCTATCTCATGACCCCAAGGAGAAGCGAAGGTCAGCAATGACAAAAACAATCAAGTTTCTCTGGTCAAACACCTGCATGGAAGATACTGAAATCAATTTCGTCGGGTTTGTAAAAGTGAAGAAATTCTAGAAATGACTGACAAAGCAATCCAATATTTAACATCTTGAAAGCAATAAGGATAACTCTGTGAGATATTTACGAGGATAACCAGTAGAACTAATGTGCAAGTTCAAAAACACCACTTGATTTTAGAGAAATCACACCTGAGAGACTGGTTGAATCAGTAAATCTCTGATGTCTGTTTTATGAATGTTCATAAAAGATCAGATATTTTCACAGCTAAATGCTTCGAAGTCCTCAACATGTAGGCATGCCAAAAGCTCATGATAACAGTAACCACAAGCCTATCTTATAGCTCGTTATGTGTTCATGGCACAAGGTACTGATATCCAAGGAACTCTCACTTGGTCAGTGGCCATTATGTCTAACATTACGTTTTCAAGGAGAAAATGAATCCTTCTGTTTTAACTCATGTTCTTGTATATGATTATGAAAGGTGCTTATAAGCGGTGCAGCAACGTTTGAACAGATTTTTCCATATAAACCTGTCTTTTAGTCCAATTCCACAAAAAACCCTCCCTTATTGGTTTCCCCAAATAAACCCCCATCTTTTAGACCGTTATGTCAAAAAGCCCCTACCGTCACAGCCTTCCATATGAACAACATACACTGTATTTTGTGTATGACTGAAACGCCCATAGTTATTTACCTATCATTTCTAGGGCCACCATTAAGTTTATATGCAATCCAACCCATTCATAAGTAGGGCTGTCAACAGGCCAGGCTTGGGGTTGGTCTCGGCCCAGATTTTGAACTGTTTCAGGCTGGGCAGTCGGGCCGGGCCTATTCAAAATTCCCATTTTGGCCGGCCTGAGCCTGGCCCATTGACGCCCCTATTCATAAGGCTACCCCCACTAGGATGAAAGGAAAATACAAAGATCAGCCTGATCCAAAACTTAAGGGTTCAAAAATGGTTTCAATGGTGGGCATAAAATAAAAGCTCCATGGACCCACCACTTTGTCTGTGTGAAATCCACTCCGTCCACCATCTTTTACAGCTCATGTTAAGATATGAACCCAAAAATGAGGCAGATCCAAGATTGGAGTGGACCACACAACAGGAAACAGTGCCAAACGATCATTTCCGTGACGGAAAAACAGTAATTTCCAAAGGTCATTTTGTTACTTCTCCGTTAGTCAAAAGTCAAAATGAGGGTGTTTTTTACAATATCTTGAGAAGATAGGAGTCTTTTTGGAAATACCAATAAGGGAGGGGTTTTGGTGGAATTGGAACAAAAGATAGGGGTTTATATTGGAAAATCCCATGTTTGAAAAAAAGACATCAATCAGTTTTTTCTTTCAAAATATTCAAAGAAGGATTTTAATATAAACAATCAATGGAAAAGGGGGAAATTGTGCTTACTTGAACGAAATCGTGGCGTAGGAATATCTCGCAATTCACGTCTTATACACAACCATTCACCAAGCAAAGCCATCACTGCAAGACCTGTACCATTTACAATCCACCATGTGATAGAGGATGGCCAGCCTCCATATATGATGCATATAAAAAGATGGATTATGTAGAGGGTGGCCGAAAAATCTAAGCACTTCTTAGCCCTCTCAACCAAATGAAGCATATAGCTAGCCCTGCTCAAGCAACAAAATCATATTAGTGCACGTCCACTTATTTGCCAACCTACTACCGGGATCAGTGATTCTAGAATTTATAGCAATAGACTTAGACCCCGTTTGTTAAATCTGAAATCTAAAGACCGAATCTGAAATCTGAAGCCTGAATCTGAAATCTGAAGTCAAAAAACTTGTTTGATAATTATGGCTGAAGTCTGAAAATTAAGTACTGAATTTAAAAGAACCTGTTTGTTAACAAACATCTTTAATGTCTGAAATATGTTAATTTGACACATTTATCCCTTTTCTCCAGTTTGGAAATGTTTTACATTATAAAGAAATTATTTTTTATTAAATGAAAATAAAATCATTATATTTAATTCAAATAAACTAAAATACTTAATAGAAAACTAAAATATCATTATTCATAAGGCCCTCAATTCCTCTTAGCGGGAAGATTGTCACTATGAGTCGTGTAGTACTTTGCACCAGTAGCAACAAAACCTTCAAATAAGGCCCATCTTAGTGTATGTGACCCCAAAAAGGGTTTCAATGGTAGATGTTCAATTCCCCGCTGCTTTTTGCAGTGTGGTCCACTTGATAATTCAATGTCTTATTTTTCGTCTCAAGCCTTAATATGAGCTCGCCAAATGGATGGACGGTTTGGATATAACACATACCTCATGATGAGACCCACAACTTGTTGACGTCAATACAACAACTATATAGCTGGTGTGAGGTACACCAACCAATCCGCATTCTACTTGGACGCGGATTAGCTACTGATAGGTTGAATAGCGAAATTCGCTACTGAAGTGACGTCACCAAGTTCTGTGGGCCCACTGTGATGTATGTGGGCCCCACTATGATGTATGTGCTTTTTCTACACCGTCCATCTATTTGGAGATTTAGATGGAGATTTAATTTTAGGGCATGAGTTAAAGAATAAGGCAGATCCAAATATGTAGTTGACCCCACCACAATAAACAGTGGGGCGATTGATGCCTATTGTTGAGACCTTACTAATGCTTACCGTGATTTTTATTTGAAATCCAACCTGTTCACAAGTTAACACAGACATGAAAGAAGGGAAAAAACAAATATCAGCTTGATCAAAAACTTTTGTGGCCTATTTAAGTTTTTAATGGTGAGCATCACTCTCCCCACTGTTTTCTGTGGTGAGGTCCATTGGAGCTTTGGATTTGACTCATTCCTTGGATCTTTACCTAAAATTATACTTCCAAATGGATGGACAGCATGGATACAAAACATACATCATGATGGGGCCCACATAACTTGGTGACGTCACTTCAGTAGTGAGTCTCACTACTCAACCTCTCAATATCCAATCCGCATCTGCAGAAACAGATTGGCTACTTGGCTGGTGGTCGGTGTATGTGGGCCCCACCATGATGTATGTGTTTCATCCATTTCGTCCATCTATGCTTCTAGATCATTTTATGGTATGAGACCAAAAATGAGGTATATCTCAATCTCAAGCGGACCACATTACAGGAAAATAGTGTTGAATGAATGTCAACCATTAAAAACATTTTGGGGGCCATAAAAGTTTTGGATCAAGCTGATTTTTGTTTTTTACCATTCATCTGAGCCTGTATGACCTAATCAACATATTGGATGTCAAATAAACAGTACAGTGGGCCACAGGAGGACTTTAATGGTGGATATCCAATCACTATTGTTTTCATGTGGTGTGGTCCACCTAAGATTTATATCCCTCTCATTTTTGGAATAAAGCCCTAAATTGATCTTTAAAAATGGATGAACGGAATAGATGAAACACATACATCATGGTGGGGCCCACAGAGCACCAACCACCAGCCACGGGAATGGTGGCAGGGGGAGTAGCCAATCCGTTTCCACACGTATCTGCACCAACTATATAGCTGGACGCGGATTGCGTCCTACCCCCGCCCGGACGGTAAGCCGTCCGGGCAGGGCTCTCTGGGGCCCACCGTGATGTAAATGTGTTATCCGCGCCGTTCATTACTTTTCTCAGATCATTTAAATTGTTTATCTTAAAATTTACGTAGGTCCACAACCTAGTGGACCACACCAAAGGAAGCTGCAATGATAATGACACCCATCGTTGAAACCAGTGATAATTTTTGATGGTGTGGTCCACTTGAGTTTTACATGTACTTCATTTTTTGGGCTCATGCTCTAGAATGATCTGAAAAAGTTGATGGACTGTGTGGATCAAACACATAAACCATGGTGGGGCATAAAGAAGTTTCACAGGTTAAAAGTTGATTTTGTATTGTGCAAACAATTTAAAAGAAAAAAATTGCCATAGTAACTTGAAAAGGGGTAATTTTGGAAGCAAAAATTTTTGTTTAATGAAAAATTCACAGAGCGCATTCCATGTTCACCATTAAGCCAAACTCCTATAACGGAAAGACTTCAGTGAAAAACCACTTAGCGCTTTCCTTCTTCTGTGTTAACAATGCATTAACAAACACCACTAAACACGGAACATTTTCCCAATTCCGCGTTAAGTGCAAAAATTCAGCATTAACAAACAGGCCCTCAGTGAGAAAATTGAATGTTGGATGAATGCCTTACAGCACTCGAAATGAATTATTTATCAAGTTTCTATGCTCAAGTGTCTTGTTAATGATTAACAATGGCCACGGTATGATAGGAAACAGCATGTTATGGAGGCAACTTCTGTTTAGAAATAGTGAACTTGAAATGTATGTTTCGAAGCTATCAGTATGCCTGCTGGTTCCATAAGTGCAGACATGGTATTTTCAGTATGCACTCAATGTCAGCAAAGGGGAAAGATGGGGTGCTGAGTTTCAGAAACACATAGTTAGTTGGTGCATGATTTTATTGATGTTGGGCCCATGGTTTCGTGATTAAGAACACTGATTTAGCAAGCACCGCCATTGATAGGAGATGACTGTTTGGTTCTTCCAATCAGGGAAACTTTTGCAACATTCCCCACACATGGTGTGGCCCACAAGATTAACAGCCTGGATCACCAAACCACGGGCTCAACATGGACATAATTGTACTTCAGAGAACTGTACATTTCTGAGCCTCGGCACCCAATACTTTCTCATCATCAGATGCCTATAAAAGAATTTAGTTCACTGTTAATATCATGATCTTGCACCCAATTATGCCAATCAAATGGTGTCAAGATTCAAGTACAGTAGCAATAAAATATAAAATGGAGGTAATGCAATCAACATAAAGAAACTCTGGCAAGGAAAAGGATTTCATCAGGAAGCCATTGCATTCACACATATATGAAATAAATATGTTGCAAAATCTGATGTCCAAACCACCTTCCTCAGATTATGAAAAAAGTGCAGTAAGAGGATCACAAGCCATCGCTCGGAATATCAATATCGGCGGGCATATCAGCCTGGAAAAAAAACCGATACAACACATCGTCGCGTATCGGTATCAACCCCATAATCATATTGGGCAGATTTTTTTGAGCCAAAAAAATATAGAAAAATGAAATACTCAAGAATCTATCTTTTGTGTGTGTGTGCGCGCGCGCGTGTTGAACATGTATCAGATGGTGTATCAGACCATTCTTTGGTGAGACTGAAGTATGTTGGGATGACCTACTGTAAGCTGTGATGTTGAGTCTTTTGGGTATAAATTGTTGATCTATGTCATAAACTGATATTGATATATTATTAACACAATAATCTATCAACTATTGAACTATTAAAGGATTCAAATCATAATAGCAAACACATATTTCCCAATCTGATATAAATTTCTAGCCAAAAAATGGGCGAAAATACGTTTAAAATAAAACCATAGCATAGAAAATGTAAATATATGTTCAAAGAACTTAGATATATGTTTAAACAACATAAATCTATCATTCCAGCAAAGAAATTTTGATTTAAAAAAGGCTTTAAAAGGACAAAAAATGGCCCGAAAACACAACTAAATAAAAATCCAGCAGTAATGGTAGATCTATGCTAGAAAACATAGATTTACCTACATCAAGCAAGAAGAAGAAGAAGAAGGTTTTTTACCATTTTTTTTTTAAAATTTCCCCAAATCGGGCAACTGGTGTTCAATCCTTCAATTGGAGTGCAAAAATCTTGTTTTAATCTTCAAAACAGTAATAGATTTGGTTAGAAGTGGGCATAGAACAATCCCTAAGCTAAAGAAATTCGAAAGGATAAGCAAAAAAAGGGGAAAAGTGGAAAATGGCAGTCGTTTATGTTTTGATGCCCATATTGGTCGACTGATACGGTATGCCGTATCGGTGCTGGTACAGGCCACTGATACAATTTTTTTTTTTTTAGGATAGGCCAGTACAAACATGTATCATATATCGTACCATGCCGATAAGGATTTATATATATATATATATATATATATATATATATATATATATTCAAATCCATGTCACAAGCCTATTAATTTAAGAAACTGTCTATTCTATCCTGCTTACCTTCCTAGTTTTCCAAGATTAGTGGGTTTTTTTTTTTTTTTTTTGAAAGATAACGATTTCATTAATAGGAGAAAGATATAAAAAAAGGAAACCAAAAGGGAAAGAAAAAGGAAAAGCCTGAAGATTAGCGGGGTTAGCATCGAAAGAAATCTGAAGGTTAGTAGTTGTTTTTCTCGAGGGGTGATGATGTAGTTTGGGCTCCACCGTGTAGGAGGAACCTCGATGAAGAAGAGTTTCAAGAATTTGCAGGGCTTCTTCTAGTGCTGGAAAAGGTTGTTCTGACTGATTCTTGTTCAGATTCATAAAGATGATTAAAAGATAAATCCGGAAAATTTTCAGCCAAATCTTTGTACCGGGTCCTAACTGAGGAGGGGGATAGCGTTGAGATTTCTCCGATGTCTCATGTACGGCATTATGGAGTTTCGTCGAAGCTTGCGGCTTTTGGGTGGCTAGTGGGGAGGAACAGGGTGTTAACTATTGATAATCTTTGTAAGAGAATATGATTCTTCCTAACGTATGCTTCCTTTGCTATCAGAATGCAGAATCAGTGAACCATTTGTTCCTCCATTGCCCTTTCGCTGAGGAATTGTGGGATCTCTTCTTCCAACTATTTGGGGTGCTTTGGGTACTCCCGGGTTCAATAGATAATTTTCTTCTTGCTTGGCATGGTGGGGGAATTGGGAGGTCAAAGAAGAGGATATGGAGGTTGAGTGTCTTAGCAGGGTTATGGGCGATTTGGCTTGAAAGGAATGGTTGACGTTTTAAGAAAAAGAAGGGAAAAGCAATAAATGTTTTTAGGAAGGCTAAATCATTTGTAATAGAATGGGTGTCGGGATTGGATAGTTTGTTCGAACTCCCATTGGGTTGGTAGCAGTGTTGTTGTCTTCTGTTTTTGCTTATTCTTTTGTATTTTTTGGCCTTGGCCTTTCAATGAAATTATCATCTTTCAAAAAAAAAAAGGAGATTATAAAGTTACAACTATACAGAACATCAGTGCCATGGATGTCTCAAGTATAGATCTACTCCACAAGTAAATGCAGGATGTAGGGGATGACACTAGCACATGGATATGAATTTGCTTGATCAAAAACTGAAATAAGTTAACCATGATGAAGTATGACTGATGGGATTTGAAACGCAGCTGTTAGGAAGACATCATATAAAACACCAAACATAGAATCTTAGTTCCAAATGACTTTTCCCATAAAGTTAAATTTAGTTAGAATGTGAAACAAGCAATTGTTAATGCAAACCCCAACAGGGGATGTAAATAGATCAAAGAAAATTAGAAAGAGATTGTGAGAAAGAACTCAACAATCTTATAGCTAAATGCTAGAGACCTCGAAGAACCCCCTCTCTAAATCTTTTACCAAATAAAGAAAACAACAAACCAAAGAAGTTTTATTCAAATGATCATAATAACGCATTACACCTCCATATAGACTTAAACCAAGTAGAGAAATCCTAATAAAAGAAACCAAAATGCCACTGAATCTCGTAACTACCATATGCGCCTTTGCATAAATGAGCCATAACTCACTCAAATGGAGTTGGAATTGCATAATTTTAGGCTCATTTGAAAGTTAACTCAATGGGCTATCAAACGAGACCAATTTCACATCATTCGGACATCACTTGGTACCCCAAAAGTGGCCCACCAAAAAAGTAACGAAAATACAAAAAAGGAAAAATTATTAAATACTTAATCAAACCCTCATAACTAACTAAAATAAATTCTAGAAACATAATGACCATCCATAGATCCTCTCAGCCCCCACAATGTAATCTAACTGTTGATCCCATTAGATCGATCATTAGACCACGGATCTGGTTCAAATCAACAATCCTTTTGAAAATTGACAACGACATATTGTCAAGGAAAAAAAAAATTCTGAACTTCTAGAACAGGAAGCAAGTCCCCCAATGAAGGAAAAGAGTTATCTGTAAGGCGTCTTTAGTGAGAGTATCTACGATTTCATTCACTGCCTGGTTAGACAGAAAAAGTCAACCTTTATGCCCTCTGTTAAATCATGAATTACTTCCATGAGAGTCCACTCAATAACAAGGAAAGAATCATCCCTTTTCATCAAAAGAGTAATGAATAACCCAACACCAACAGCATCATCATAGCCTTGTCCTAGTAATTGGGGATCACTGAACCAACCACCACCTACAGGGATCAGAAAGAGAATGAGAAGAATCATTCACCCTCAAGAAGAGGATGAACATCTGCCAATATGATCCAAAACACATTGTGCTCAAGTTGCACATAGAACTACCGCCAGAATTTAACTTAAGGCACCGAGTAGTTGTCTCCATCTAACCTAACTCACCTCTACCCTTGCCCTTGTCAACATAATTCTTACAATCAAGTCCACTGCAAAAACACTAATCAATAAGAGACAAAGCAATTAGCCAATGACTGACCTTTGATTCCTATATATATATATATATAAACACTATTTGAAACCCCCAGTCCCTGGCTTAAAAAAGACAGCCCTGACTCCATCTGAAAATGGATAAAACTTCCAGCACCTAAGAAACTCCTCAATCAGAATCGGAAAACCAACTTACCTCAAAATGAGACAAAACAAACTCCCAAATGTGCTCTGAAAATGACAAAAGATAAACAAATGGTTCATGGATTCCTCTGACAAGCAACATATAGGCCTCAGATTACATAATGGATTTTTAAAAAGATGAAGATGGTGGCCAGCCAAAATCTTGTTAGATATTGCCATCCAGCAGAAAGCTTGCACATCTTAGGTGCCAAAACATGCAATACTTGATTACAAGGAGACACGAAGAAAAATATCTTATGGGACAGTTGTAAACTCCTCCCCTCTTTACAGATTTGTTGCAGATTCCCTCACATTGTCCATTAACACTGTTATCTCTGAAAAATTGACTGCTTTAACCCTATCTTATATGCAACGTCACAACTAGTTTTAGACACGCATGCCTATTGCATATGTCGTCCAACCCATTCAGCACAGTCACTCCATGAAAATGGGATATGCCAAAATTCAGACTTGATCCAACCATCAGGTGGCCCACCACATGAATTTGGAGGATTTTGGGTGGTTCTCCATTGTTTCTATGGTGTGGCAAACCTGATGATTGAATTAGCCCGATATTTAGGTGTCCTAGATTTATGGTGCAAGGACCCTGTGGATGAGTTGGATGCCATTTATACGTAACAGTGTGCCCCCACACAGGCAAAACAACCTCCTCATATGAGGGTATTTTTCTCATTTGGTAGTGATCCCTATAACATCTCTAATAGGACAGAGGTACTTGAAATAATCCAAACCAGAGGTAGGTGTTTACAACTGTCATAAGGCAGATGGGAAGTGTTAACAATTATCCGAAATCTTATAGAAACATTTAACTTGGAACTTGAGGAAAGTTACTCTAATCATAATTTCTTTATCCAATTTTGCCGTTTGAATATAGATTTTTCTGTTTCCAAATCAACAAGTCTTAGTTGCACAATCCTTCCAACCAAGCGTTGCTCCTAGTACAAATAACACTTCAGACTCGCATTCCCACACCCAGTGTTCGAAATATTGGTATCGCGTTACATATCACATCCTTGGGATACAGATACATATCAGTTATCGCACAGGATATATCGTTTGTATCGAGTAATTTATCACACTTTTTGGGAAACATTGGGGAAATTGTTGAATTTTAAAATGAAACTTAAGGGATTGTTAAACAAAGACCTTAATACACACTTCTAAATCATAACATCTCAAAAGAGAAGCTATGCATTGTCTAACAGAACTAATGCAACTATATTCAAATTGAATGCATAACATTTAGAGTGTATGTGATGATCATTTCATCAAACACTCATAAATACTTCAAAATTAGTATCAATTGACAGATGGTTGAAGGGTCACAGGCATTAGTGCAATGCAAGGGCAATGCTCAAGGACCCCAGTAGCAAGCTACTGTGGTGGGCCCTCCCCCACAAGAAATTAATTTAATATCATGTGAGCCTATGGCCCACGTATCAGATATAAAGTGTTATGACTTCGTATGAGTTATGCTTATATGCATCTTTAGTGTTATGACTTCGTATGATTCCAAGCATGATTAGAGTAGTGTTAAAAATATTGCTCATGCCTTGCATATACCTTTTTTCCTTCCGTAGTGATTTTTCCGTCTTTCTTTTCTTCGTTCATTTTCTTTTCTTTTCTTTTTTAATTTTTTAGGGATGTCCGAAGGGGGTCATACAACAGTTTTACTAATCATCTAGTGGTAGCTATCTCAAAATTCAATTGTCTAAGTTGCACATTTATTTGATGCCACCTAGGAGTGAGCCCCACCATCCTTCTTATCGGAGATCTGGCCCAAGAGTTATCCGGACAGTTTTGCAGGCCTTGATAACCGCTTGATCAATCTGTGGGCATTACATGAGTGGTCAATCAGTTAGCAGAGTTTATTATTTAGTTGCTAGAGTAAGTCATGCCTTGTTAAACAAGTTTCCCTTTAATATTTTCGTAACTCATTTTCTGGACCACCTTACCAAATGATGTCCGAATGATATGACATTGATCCTACCAGAAAGCAGTGTTCGTAATATCGATACTATCGGCCGATATTATCATTATCGATGGCCATCGATACGAAACCCTTAAGAAGTCTCTCATAAATAGAAAAAGCCCCCGGAATCCTATGTATCGTGCGATATATCGCACAAATATCCTAAAATATCGTGCGATATTGCCGATATTGATTATATATCGGCATATATCGTGATTTTTCCCTTGATTGTATACACGATAGCATCGATATTCATCAATATCTTCTTGTTATAAAAAAAAAAAAAAAAAAAAAATTAAAAAAAGGAAAAAATATTTCTTACCTCAAATCTGCTTGAAGGGGTGGCCTTCAACTGGATTTGGTGGGCCGACAACACCGGATAAGTCTAAAACCCCCTTTTTTTTTTCTTCCGAAGAGAATAGCTTTGAAAGAAACTACATTTTCGTCGAGCTTTTTGGGATTTGGGTACAGATTTTGAAATAGAAAGAAATAAAGAAAGGAGAGAGATTTTTTGGGGATTTTGAATGGATTCCAAATCGCAAAGGTCGCAGGCTGCTCCTTTCACGGAGAAGAAGAGGTTCGGTCTTTTGATTCGAGTTCTCTTAAATTAGGTGCAACTCCGATTACACTTAAAGATGATGCAGCCCTTACGGTGGGGCCTACCTTGATGTGTATATTTCATATCCATTCCGTCCATTTGTTTCGAGAGATCAATTTAAGTCACGGGACAAAGAACTATGAATATCCAAAACTTAAATGGACCCATCATAGAAAACAGTGGGAATTGAACACCTATCATTAAAAACTTCCTGAGGGCCACAAAAGTTATTTTTTCACTCTGATATTTGTGTTTTCCCTTAGTCCATATCTCCATGAACTTATGAACACGTTGGATCTCAAATAAACATTACGGTGGGTCCCACAGTAAGTTGTCAAATTTCAATGGTGGACGTCACTTTCCCCACTGTTTTCTGTAGCAGGGTCCACTTAAGCTTTGGATCAGCCTCATTATTTGGTTTATGCCCTAAAATAATCTCTCCAAATGGATGGACGGTGTGGATACAACAAATAAATCATGGTGGGGCCCACAGTCAGGGTACCACCCACATTGCTAGTTACATGTGTAGCGCAGATTGGGGAGTACCCAACTCCGAGCGCGGTTTCGTGGATCCATTCGATGGATCCCTAACTGTGGGCCCCCTCTGTAATGTATATGTCTTACATCCAAACCATTCATCTATTTTATCAGATAATTTTATGGCTTGATCTAAATTTTAAAAAAAAACATATATAAAGATCTAGTGAACCACACCACATGAAACAGTGTGAATTAAAAGTCCATCGTTGAAAAATTCTTAGGGGCCAAAAAAGTTTTCAATCAAGCTGATATTTGTTTTCCCTTCATCCAGGTCTGTGTGACCTTATGAGCTGGTTGGATCTCAAATAAACATCATGGTAGGCCCTATGAAGGTTTCAACAATGGGGGTCAAAAATCCCACTGTTTTCTGTGGTGGGGTCTACTTGAGCTTTGGATCATCATAATTCTTTGGTTCATGCCCTAGAATGATCTTTCCAAATTGATGGATGGTTTGGATAAACACATACATCATGGTGGGTCCCACAGTCAAGTCCCACCCACATAGTTGTTGAGGTGAATTAGCACGTAAGCGGATTGCTTATTGATGTTGCCCATGCCGAGTTGACGGGTGGCTACTAGATAGTACTCTGTGGGCCCCACCATAATGTATGTGTTACATCCATGTCATTTATCTATTTTTCTGTATTATTTTAGAGCATAGGTGTCCCATGCCTATAGTGAGATAGGTGTCCCATGCCTCTTGGATTAGTTCAGTTAGACAGCACATAGCTTAGGACCCTATACAAAGGAAACCTATTATGTGTATTTATTTTTTGAGATTTTATGATTTAAAAGTATGTATTAAGGTATTTTTTAATAATCCTTGAAGTTTCATTGAAAAATTCAATTATTTTCTCAATGTTTCCCCATGTTTCCCAAAAAGTGTGATAAATTACGCAATACAAAAGATATATCCCGTGCGATAACCGATATGTATATGTATCCCTCATGTGCGATACTGATATTTCGAACATTGCCAAAAAGCATCTTGAGTTAACTTTTATATGAGCATAAAATCATGTGATTCTAGTATAAACGGAATGAGTTATCACCCTTATGACCCATTTATGGGAAGAGCTTTCTACTTCTCCCTTCATTTGTCAAGACAGAATACATGTCTTTTTTACGTGTCCGTTACCACTTGCACCACCCCTTGTGGTTTTCCACCTAAGATGCAGCCACATAGCACAATCATAGTACGCAAAAGCACAAAAGAAGAATAACGATGGTAGAAACAATGTTTTAAATATCGACAATATTGGCCGATATATCCCACGATATATCTTGTATCCCACCTGTGCGATACGAAACGTACAGGTAGTGCCGATATATCCCACATATTCGAGCCGGTGAGCATTTTGAATTTCCGATCCTTCTTTTGGTTTTTTTAAAATTTTGTTAAATCAATGTCAAATGGTTATAAATCCATTGATTTTTCATGTTTTGCATGAATACTCGTAGAGTTGGAGCTTTGATTTGGATATCCATTGGTTCTTCATGTTCTCCATGTTTTTGTTCGAAATTTTCCTTCAAGCAACTATCAATGAAGACTAATTTTGGAGTATTTAGGAGTATTTGATGAGATGATTGTCACATACATTCTAATTTCGAAACCTGAGTATACGTGGTCTGATTTGGTGAAAATTGGGAAAAATTCGAAAATTTTCCAATTTCTTCCAAACTGCTTGTAATGAGGCACTCTAAACATGAAATCAAGCATGTATGAGGGCCGATCTACTGATTTGTCAAGTCCTTGTCAATTTTCAAAAAATAAAAATTATTTTTAATTAAAAATTAATAAAAAGTTTTTTTCTTCAAAATTTCCCTTCAACCAGCTGTCAATTGAGACTAATTTCAAAGTATTCATGAATGTTTGATGAAATGATCATCACATACACTCTAAATGTTATGCATTCAATTTGAATATAGTTGTATTAGTTCAGTCGGACAACGCATATCTAAGGATCTTATGCAAAGGAAATCTATTATGTGTACTTCTTTTTTGAGATTTTATGATTTAAAAGTGTATTGATGTCTTTTTTAACAATCCTTGAAGTTTCATTGAAAAATTCAACCATTTTCTCAATGTTTCCCTATGTTTCTCAGAAAGTGCGATAAATTACCCAATACAAACGATATATCCTGTGCGATAACCGATGTGTATCTGTATTCCAAGGATGTGATACGTAACGCGATGCTGATATTTCGAACACTGGGTAGAAATGGATGGTATCAAAATGATTTTTATTCACATTGAATCAAAAGGGTACAACTTGAAAAAAAAAAAAAAATTTGCCTCTCAAAATACATTGAAAAAATGGTCCCATAAAGCAAACACGTGCGAGAGCACTCAATCTATGAATATGAAACATCATCTATTGAATATGTCTAATTCATCTATGTTTTACAAAATGTTTAGTATGAAATTGGGAACTCTGCCGAAACACAATGCCCAAGATGGTCCAAGTCCAAATAAATGAATAAGGCTGATGTAACACGAGCAGTTAGTCATAAAACTGTCACTAAGAAACCTTCTTTTATTAACAAACTAGTTTTATTTAATTTTATTCAATTATCATCAGTGTTCATATTATCGGCGAAAATTCGATAATATCGCCGATATTATCGGTATCGCCGGAGTTGCAACACCGAAACTTACTTTTTTCGTCTCTTCCTAATATCAGCGAATATTCGGCAATTTTATCGATTTTTCATGTAAAATACAGTTGTCGACTAGAAATCACGGCCATGTCAAGTGCCAACAACTCCTTTTCGACAATAAAAGGGACGATAATATCGGGGGCTATGTAAGTACAAAAAAAGAAAAAAAAATCGGAAAAAAGGAGAAAAATAAACTTTTGGAAGTGTACCTATAGAATCCATTGGATATCCATTGGTTCTTCATGTTCTCCATTGGTTATAAATCCATTGATTTTTCATGTTTTGCATGAATACTCGTAGAGTTGGAGCTTTGATTTGGATATCCATTGGTTCTTCATGTTCTCCATGTTTTTGTTCGAAATTTTCCTTCAAGCAACTATCAATGAAGACTAATTTTGGAGTATTTAGGAGTATTTGATGAGATGATTGTCACATACATTCTAATTTCGAAACCTGAGTATACGTGGTCTGATTTGGTGAAAATTGGGAAAAATTCGAAAATTTTCCAATTTCTTCCAAACTGCTTGTAATGAGGCACTCTAAACATGAAATCAAGCATGTATGAGGGCCGATCTACTGATTTGTCAAGTCCTTGTCAATTTTCAAAAAATAAAAATTATTTTTAATTAAAAATTAATAAAAAGTTTTTTTCTTCAAAATTTCCCTTCAACCAGCTGTCAATTGAGACTAATTTCAAAGTATTCATGAATGTTTGATGAAATGATCATCACATACACTCTAAATGTTATGCATTCAATTTGAATATAGTTGTATTAGTTCAGTCGGACAACGCATATCTAAGGATCTTATGCAAAGGAAATCTATTATGTGTACTTCTTTTTTGAGATTTTATGATTTAAAAGTGTATTGATGTCTTTTTTAACAATCCTTGAAGTTTCATTGAAAAATTCAACCATTTTCTTAATGTTTCCCTATGTTTCTCAGAAAGTGCGATAAATTACCCAATACAAACGATATATCCTGTGCGATAACCGATGTGTATCTGTATTCCAAGGATGTGATACGTAACGCGATGCTGATATTTCGAACACTGGGTAGAAATGGATGGTATCAAAATGATTTTTATTCACATTGAATCAAAAGGGTACAACTTGAAAAAAAAAAAAAAAATTGCCTCTCAAAATACATTGAAAAAATGGTCCCATAAAGCAAACACGTGCGAGAGCACTCAATCTATGAATATGAAACATCATCTATTGAATATGTCTAATTCATCTATGTTTTACAAAATGTTTAGTATGAAATTGGGAACTCTGCCGAAACACAATGCCCAAGATGGTCCAAGTCCAAATAAATGAATAAGGCTGATGTAACACGAGCAGTTAGTCATAAAACTGTCACTAAGAAACCTTCTTTTATTAACAAACTAGTTTTATTTAATTTTATTCAATTATCATCAGTGTTCATATTATCGGCGAAAATTCGATAATATCGCCGATATTATCGGTATCGCCGGAGTTGCAACACCGAAACTTACTTTTTTCGTCTCTTCCTAATATCAGCGAATATTCGGCAATTTTATCGATTTTTCATGTAAAATACAGTTGTCGACTAGAAATCACGGCCATGTCAAGTGCCAACAACTCCTTTTCGACAATAAAAGGGACGATAATATCGGGGGCTATGTAAGTACGAAAAAAGAAAAAAAAATCGGAAAAAAGGAGAAAAATAAACTTTTGGAAGTGTACCTATAGAATCGGATCGTTGATCACGGCCCTATCAAATGATGATTCCGACGAAGAACAAGCGAAATCTTAGGAATTTTTTGAAATTTTCGGGATTTTAGGGTTCCCTTGAAAGAACCTCTTCTACGGGCGTGTTTTTTGGGAGTTTAGGGTTTTGAAACCCTTTTACAGGGAGGACGCGGATTTACTGCGAAAGCTTTTCGCAGGAACTTCCTGCGCTGGAAACCTAAGTGGGACCCACCGTGATGTTTGTGAGAAATCCACTCCGTCCATCCGTGTTCTAAGATATTTTTACAACAAGGGGCCAAAAATGAGCCATATTTAATACTCAAGTGGGCCTAAAATGTGATTATTGAACGTACACAGTTGAAATATTCATGGGGCCACAGAAGTTTTGAATCAGGCTAATATTTGTGTTTTCAGTTCATCCCAGTAGGAATGACATTATTAACGGTATGGATGACATGTAAACATCACTTTCTACCCCAGAGAGTTTTCAACGATAGGAATTTTCCTACCCACCTTTTCCTCTAGTGCGGCCCACTCGAGTCTTGGATCCTTCTCACTTTTGGTCTCAAGTCCTAAAATGGGCTAAGAAAACAGATTTACGGTGTGGATTTCTCAAAAACATCACGTTGGGCCCCACCCAAGTTTCCAATGCAGGAACTTCGGCTTTCGCAGGAAATCCGCGTCCACGGATTAGATGTTACGTGTGGAGCGTGCGACCTCGGTGGCGACGTGGCATGGATGTCACCAAGTTCCGTGGACCCCACCATGATGTATGTGTTATATCCACACGGTCCATCCATTTGGAGAGATTATTTTAGGTCATGAGCCAAAAAATGAGATAGATCCAAAGCTTGGGTGGACCACACCACAGAAAGCAGTGAAGACAATGATTCCTATCGTTGAAAACCTCCTAGGGCCATAGTGATGTTTATTTGTCATCCAAGTTGTCCATAAGATCACATAGTCATGGATGAAGGAAAAAAACAAAAATTACACGGATCCAAAACTTCTATGGCCCTATGAAATTTTCAACGATAGACGTTCAATTCACACTATTCACTGCAGTGTGGTCCACTTGATCATTGGATATGCTTCATCTTTGGAATCAAGAGCTATAATTATATGGTAAAATGGATGGACGGAGTGGATAAAGTATATAAATCACAGTGGGCCCACAGAGTTGACTTGGTCCACTCAAGGTAATAATTTACACAGTGCGCGGTCGACTTCCCACGTCCAACTCGTTTAGGTCTCCAGGGTTGGTGGCTCGGGTCTCTATGGGGTCCATTATGATTTGATATATTTTATCAATACCATCCATATATTTTGCCAGATAATTTTAGGGCATGAGCCCAAAAATATGGTAAATTCGCATCTCAGGTGAACCACACCAAAGGAAGCAGTGGTGATTAAATACTCACCGTTATAAACTTCCTAAGGCCATTGTAATGTTTTTTTTGCCATCCAACCTCTCAGGTGGTCCATTTGATCATTGGATATGCTTCATTAGAATCGAAAACACAATTATCAGCTTGATCGAAAACTTTTTGTGACACCTTAAAAGTTTTTAATGGTGGGATTCAATCGCTACTGTTTCCTTTGGTGTGGTCCACTTGAAATTTGGATCTACCTCATTTTTGGGACCATGTACTAAAATGATATGCTGAAATGGATGAATGGGGTGGATTTCTGGCATATATCACGGTGGGCCCATGGAACACTGTCCAATAGCCTCCTCGTTATTGGCAACATGATAAAGCAGATGCGTCACAGTGGGTAAACAAAGTCCTTACGCCAGGACATGATTTGGCTAGTGACGTTAGCCAGATGGCTAGTGGTTGGTGCTATATGGGCCTAATCGTGATGTATTTATTTGATCTACGCTGTCCATCCATTTTTTCAGATCATTTTAGATCTTGATCCAAAACATCAAGCATATATAAATCTCGGGTGGACCACACCACAGGAAATAGTAGCGATTGAATGCCCACCATTAAAAACCTCCCAAGGTTCATTGTAATGTTTATTTGACATCCAACCTGTTGATTAGGTCATACAGACCAATTTGATGCAAAACTTGTGGCCCTTAAGAATTTTTTAATGGTGGGCATTCAATCAACACTGTTTCCTGTGATGTGGTCCACTTGAGATTTGGATCTACCTATTTTTTAGGCTTATTCCATAAAATGATCCGAAAAATTGGACGGATGCGTCAGTATGTCGAACAAGTGTCATATCCAAGCCATCCATCACCAAGTATACCACTATATAGATTCCATGTCTCCAGAAAGGTGTACTTTTTTAGTTCATTAACTGTTGCATGGCTTAATTATTATATGTTAATTGCATTTGTATTATATGAATTCATTTTGGTTACAATTGAAGTGATTTCTTACAACAAAGCATGATTTTTGGGCCCCATTAAATGAAAACTTATTATTTAATGCATTCTTTTTGTAATTTTTTTATTCCTAAATATGCAAATATGTGTATTTAGGCATGCCCTGAAGTTTCACTGAGAAATTCCATCATTTTCCCCATGTTTCGCCATTTTTCTTCACATTTCCGGTTATCGATGATATTATCGACAATAACGATATTATCTCTTTATCTCCAGTCAGCGAAACTTGTAGCGATACCGACAACTCGAACACTGATTATCATCATCATCATTATTAAGAAAGGGGGGCATGAAGTTCAATACAAACAGGAGGCTAATACATAAGAAAGCCAATCAAATGAGGATTGAGGTGGACGAAGCCACTTGCAGAAGGAAGAACATAATCCATCGATTCTGACAAAGAACAAACAAGATGTTTAACTCTAAGGGCCTGTTTGGGAAGCAGGAAACTGTTTTGTGGAAAACAGTTTTCCATAGGAACTACATTTCCACTGCTTGCTAGTGTGGAAAACATATTTCCAGAAATGGTGGAAAACTACAGTTTTCTATAGAAACCCCCTAAGTTCTCCTTGACAAAACCATTAGAAATTAGATCTCCAAATCACAGGGTAAACTCAAAAAGGTAAGCCACCTCTCCTTTCGCATCTCTTTATTTCTCTATCATCTTATCTCGATGTTGGCAATCAAAGATTCCTTTCCAAAAAAGATGTTGGCAATCAAAGATGGGGCCACAACATGGACAGTCCAAATAAGTGACCGGACTATTTCCATTATAATCAGTATCACCCCTTCATCCTAGCCACTGACTGGATGTAAGTGATTTTTTAGCAGGGATTGACAATCAATGATGGGTTCCACATGATGGATGGTCTAGATCACTGATTAGACATTTTCTATTGTACTAAATATGGACCATCCATTTTCCTACCCATCAATCAGACAGTTAACCATCATCTTATCAGAGTAACTTTTAAGATGTACATGCGATCAATGGTGCATGTGCACTGCGTTTTACCTTAGTAATAAGCTTTTCAGCTGTGTAATTTAATTGAACTGATTTGCTGGGGGGGATCTATAACCAGAGCTAGCTCCACGTGATAGACGATCCAAATCACTGACCAAATTCTCTATTGTAATAAATATGGACCATCCATTTTCCCAGACATTGATCCTATGCGAGGCTCATCCGATCAAAGTGATTTTTTTAGTATGGATAGTGAGCAAAGGTGGGCTCCATATGACAGAGGATCCAAATCAAAGGTGTGCTCTTGGCGGGCGAGAATACAAACAGATTTCCATGGAAAAACTCATTACAAAACAAATAGAGAAAAACAATTTTCCATATAAAACACATTTCCATTTCCGTGAGTTTTCCAACATTTTCTTTTCCTGGTTCCCCAAACAGGTCCTAAAGATAACATCAGCGACATGCAAACAAATTCCATTAAACATTGCATTTGTGATTGTTATGTTCATACAAAGGATAATGACATAAAGCACAACTCCCAAAAAAATTGTTCTTTCAGGAATGTCGAATCCTCTACATTTCGAACAATTGTTGGGTGGTTCTAGGCGTGGTCCATGCCACATTAAATTGCCCCAGGACCCAACCCCTAAACAAGTTGTTATTACTGTGTTTTACCGCATGGCAACAAAAAATTTGTTTAAAACCAGGATAAGCAAAAGGAAAATGGGTGAAAAGAGATTATGAGAATCATCTCTCCCCAAAGGACAAACAAATAGATATAGAAGGGAACACACCTCAAAGAAAGCAACAACAGACCCTCAAACAAGCAGGAAACAAGAGTCATTACAGATTTCATGCAATAAGAAGGCCCCCGTCCCACAAAATAGAATGGTTAGAAATTCCTCTATATTCAGGAAAGCAAGAAGCCCAGGTAGCAACCATAAAGAGAATCTTCCGCTTTGAGGTTCTCTGTCGTCTCTAACTTATCTTAAAAAATCCACGAGCTTCTCTCAAGCCAAATTCCCCACAAAATTGCATCTAGAATCAACATTCATGTCCTGTAACCATGGAGTTGAATGGCTCCCCTCCCAAAATCATTGAAGGGTGAATTAGTTTTATTAAGAGCATCCAATGGGCAAAGTTCAAAGCACATACCCATTCCTATATTACAGTTGGGCAGTGTCCAACATACTCCAAATATTGCTAGAACTACACCCCTTAAATTCCTTAGGAGTACCTGCCCAAAAGCAAACACAACATCTAACTTCTTTTTTCTTAATCGATAGAGCATCTAACATTTCTATCACCCTTGATAGTGAATGCAATTGTTGTTGTCAAATAGCATAAGCGATCATATGTGACCCAAGCAGGTTGTGAGCATATGCCGTCACACAGCCCCTAAAAAAATTTACATTTTTTAATCACATAAGTGATGGCATAATCACGTACACAATCGCATAACCACATAAGCTCATCACATAATCACATATGCCATGAGATAATGCTCAATCAAGGTATTCAAAATCGGTTACGTAACGGCCGCTACGTAATGGTAACGGTCATAACCGTTACGCATTACGAGGTCGAAACGGCCATAATGGCCATTACAGAAAAACGGACCATAACGGTCCCGTAATGGTCTAGTAACAACATTTTTAAAAAATAAAAAACGGCTATAACGGCTGATACGGGGGCTATAACGGCCGTTATGGCCCCTATCATAACGGTAATGGTAGTGGCCGTTACGGCCACCGTTACCGTTTTGGAACACCTTGTGCTCAATGGTCATAAAACTGCATATGTTACTATGGTATATGCAGTATATGCTCCAAAATGGCATATGCGATAGCATAAGCACTTATGTAATCGCATATGACAACACTAAATGCAATTTATTATTATTTTTTAGAAGTTCTATTGTTTCTTTCCTTCCAAATGGACCCTAGAACCACTAAGAATCAAAAGTTCCATAACTTCTCCATGGGACCACCTTTCCCAACTTCCAAAAGTGAGGATATCAAAACCGGCATTGAGCATGCCATGCTGAACTGGAGGAAACGCCGTTGCCACACAGCATTCCAAATAGAAAGCAATGTATAAAATAAGTGATCCACCAATTCCTCGTCTCTTACACATACAAAGCATCCATTAACAATGATTCTCTATCTATTTAGCAAATAGTCAATAGTCAGCACCTTATCCATCTCACAAGCCAAGAAAAGCCAACCAATCTATGGGGCACTTTGACTTCCCAAAATCAAGCTAATGGAGCACTCACCCCCTCTCCACTTTTCTTATATGATCAAGTGTTCGAAATATCAATATCACGTTACGTATTGCACCTGTGGGATACAGATATGTAATGGTTATCACATGGGATATATCAGTTGTATCGCGTAATGTATAGCTGTTGTTGGAAACATGGGGAAACATTGGGAATTAGGTCAAAATTTTCAATGAAACTTCAGTGATTGTTAAAAAAGACATCGATATACACTAATAAATCAAAACATTACAAAAAACAAGTGCACGTAATAGGTTTTCTTTGTATGTGGTCCTAATGTATGTGTTGTCTAACTGAATTGATGCAAGTATACTCGTATAATTTATAAATGTAAGAAGACGTGTGGAAACACAAGCAATACATACAAAAGCACAAAAAGAATCACTAGATCAGGTTAAATAATGTTTGATTTTATGATTGGATATAAAGATTGCTACCGATTTGCGAGAAATTGTGATTTTTTTTTTCAATTTTCTGCAACTCAGCCCATCTCATCCAAATCTCGAAATTGAAGCTCCCACTCCATGATTTTTCATGATTTATAACAATTTGATACTGATTTAACATGATTTATAGAGAAAAAAACGATCAAAAATTGAAAATGCTCACCAGATCGAACATATGGGATAAATTTCACTAGTTGTGTGTTTCGTATCGCATAGGTGGGATACAAGATATATCGTGGGATATATTGGCTGATATCGACTACTTAAAACACTAGTATGATCAAAGAAAGTTCTAACAGAGAATCTTCCATTTATAGCCCATTTCATGTCCATAGTGATTGTGCCTCAGATAAAGGAGAATAGATTGGCATGTACAGATCGGCAAAGCATGAGAATGTCAACGATAGCAAACCCAAACAGCTGGGACAAGGCCATTATGGTGATGAAGATGAAGAAGATGTTTAGCATGGAATGTTAACTGGCATACCATATGCAACAGCAATACACAATGTTGTTAACGACATCTCATCAACATTGCTATGCATGATATGTATAACAAATAAACCCCCATAGTATGGTGTGCTGTAACGGTTACAGTGGCAACTGTTATGCGTTATGGGTTCGTAACGGCCATTATGGAAAAAATGACATGTTACGGGGCCAACACAGGTTTCTTACAAAAAAAAAAAAAAAACCGTAACAGTCGTTACGGCCCGTATCATAACGGCAACAGTGGTGGCTGTTACTCATGTGTTTATGCATAGTGCAATATAAGCAACTCAAATACATCCAATACTAAAAATAAAAGAAAAATTACATATAATATAATTATGTGCTTAATAAAGGCTTGTGTTTTTTCTTGAATTTCCATCACTTTTAATATATTTGTTATTGACGCATGTCAACGATAGCAAAAGGTTGTATGACCTTCCACCAAACCTTGAGCTTTCCCAAAAATTGTTTGGATCCAAGTCAAGCACAATATCTAGGACCAGCTATAATTTTGATGAAGAAATTATTCTACAGTTCATTACCTGGAAATCTTGACAAGTATAACCATTTTTTGTTGTTCAGAGTGTTTTGTTTTTGAGTCAGGTGATCATAAGTTTGGTGGGAAATTCACACTAGGGAAACTGAACTAATTGATATCAATTCTTGAAATAGGGAATTTTCTTTCAAGCATAATTGCATGTGTTTAATATAACAGTTCTATTTCCGTACTTGGTTTCCAACAACAAGAAACTGAGACAGACCAAAAAGCTCATTCATAACAAACAAAAGTAACTCCCGTTGAATTCAATGCTAAAATGAAGTCAAGAAGAGTATAATTCGATCCAATAAAACATATCAACTACAAAGAAATATAGTATATGCCCGGTTTTCTGAATTCTGACGAGTGGGACCCATGCTTTGGTAATGCAGAATATTGTTCTGCTGCCTCCCACCATAATGGATCAAGCCACAAAAGTCTCCTACATTGGAAGATCCTAGCCACCAATCCTTGGATTCTTTTCATTTGGATACTGACAGCTGTTGTATTTCTCTTCTCAACCATCCGTTTGTATGCCACAAATTGAAATGTTTTGATTTTCCTATCAAGGAGATCTTCTGCATGTGCTACACCCACAGTGGGATGCAACCAAAGCATGGCACCACATATACTGTGGAAAGTCTAGAGTTGCAAATCTTATAATTCGCCATTAATTCAAGCCCATAGAAATTAAAAGAAAAAAAAATAATTTCGAACGCAAGTGCTTACCCTGCAAGAGCGCTGAGAATAAATGAAGCAATGGCACACCAGCCGGTGATGGTAGAAGCAGTGAGGGTTGAGTAATCGAAGAAATATATGAGGCTCATCCGAGACACGCGGAACCCAACAAGGATTGACAAAAACACGCCGAGAGTAAGATAGTATAGACATTGAAGGCAAACAATCTGGCCGACAATGAGCCAAGGATCCCATACCACCGCCCCATAGAACATGACTTTCTATAATCTCTTTCCACTAACCCAGATCCTCAAAATGCTCGAATTCCCGTAAAGGTCCGATCCGGAAACTCCCCAATTCTCCGAATTTCTACCTCTTTTATCTTATTTTTCGAACAAGAGTCCCCAAGTTCATGATTCTCTCACTGGCGTCTAGCTTAGAAAACCGAATTCCTCCATTCCAGCAGAGAATTGTATACAGGAAAGCAGAAATCCGTGGGAACAGGAAACGGATCGAGTTCGATCGATCGGAAAGAAAATGATAGAGATCCAGAACAGGATGGAGATTTGGAGATCGGATTTCCCAATTCGAGAGAAAAAAAAAAAAACCCTAGAAATCACGATCTGACGATGCGATCTCTCTGATTACGGCATCGGCTTTAACTGATTTCAATGACGGTTGCAAGCATTGAAGGGTAAGTTTCAAGAGGAGAGAAGGAGATAGAAACTGACGAAGATCTGAATCTGAAGGCGAGCAGCGAACGGCTGAGATATGCAGAGAAAGGTGGAGGGAGAAAGGGATATCTCGCCCTCAGACCTCAGTGCAGAGAGAGAGAGAGTCACTCGCTGTCGCTTGGCTTTCACGCGGACAGGGAATTCCTGTGAAAGCCTTCCGCAGGAAGTTCCTGCGCAAGGATTCTGGGTGGGACCCACTTGAATGTATGTGAGAAATCTATTCCGTCCATCTGTTTTGCAAGCTCATTTTAGGATGTTCCACCAAAAATTAGCTGGATAAAAAACTAAAGTAGGTCACACAAGAGGAAAATTTGGGGAAAGAAATTCCCACCGTTGAAACCTTCCTGGGCTCCACCTTGATGTTTATATGCTATCCAAACCGTTTATAAGGTCATTCCCAATGGTATGAAGTGAAAAAGCCAGAAAGATACAAAACTTTTATGCCCATAGGAATGCTTCAACGGTTCTTGATGAATTCCCACTATTTCCTCTTGCGTGGCCCACTTGAGTGTTGGATATATCGTGTTTTTGGTTGCACGTCCTAAAATGATCTCAAAAAACGGATGGACGGGGGATTTCTCACAAACATCTATGTGGGCCCCACTCAGCATCCTTGCGCAGGAACCCTTTCACATCGGATTTTGTGTTTTCCATAAACCTTGAAACTACGAGAGCTTGTTCTAAAAAAAATTAAAGATCTCCCTAATTCAAAAACAATCACGTTCACCTCCCTAAGCTTCATCCGTACTACTATACGTTCGAAGGTTACAAGCAAATGGGTGTAGATTCGTTGCACACATGCCACTGAGACACGTGTGAAAGATATGGGCTACTCATCTGGTGGAGCCCATCATGAACATTGCCCAGCCCAAATTTAGGGTGGTCCAGTAATGATGTGGGTCTTAATGAACGTTCCAGATTCAGGGCATGTGTGAGGAAGCATGTTCATGGCCTGTCCTAAAATCGAAATGCTCCAGCAAGTATGCCATTCATCAAGTGGTACCCACATGCCCTACCAAAGTCAAGCTATCCCACTCTTTAGGTGGGCCATACGTCCGGTTGAATATAGATTGCTGGTAGTTTGCTTACCAGCATGATTACGGGCTATGAATATTTGTGGGCCCCACCTCATGAATGGCTCACATCCTGCACACAAGTGTATTGATTGCTTACGTCTTGAAGCACACCAATAACAAGCATTGCACATATGCAAGCCTGAGCACCATGAGATCATGGATGTTTTCAATGGACGGTTCTCACAGTGCATGTTCTCTGTACAAATATTAAGGGGTCCACTCTTCATATGGGCAAAACATGTACCTGTAGTGAATGTCTCTATTACATGAGGGGAGGCGCCCTAAAATCCATAATTTTTTAAACTGTATATTTTATATGCATGAACGTTGCCTACGATATGAGTAGACTTTTCAAGCCGTGGATGTTGGAAGGCAGATTTTCTGCAGGGATGGGAGATTGACTCTCTTCTATCACTGATTGATGAGAATTTGAAGATCCTTAATACTAAGATTATTCGTTTACAGAAAGGGAATGTGTTAGGCACCTATTCTGACCATAAATATGTATTGTCTTTACTTCATAAGATCTGACTAATTTATGATAAATATGACATATTCTCGCATGCAGAAGATATAATATGATGCAATGGCAATAATGATTGATTGATCCGAATTTTTGATAGGCAGGATACAATTATATTAGCAAGCCACAAAGCATACGTTCGAAACAATTAAGTGCATGGTGCAAATTATGTATGTATCGGATGTTTAATGTTGTATTGATGATAAAATTACGATTATTTGGTTAAGGTTTTTGATGGATCTGCTCCGATTATATCGGCAGGCCTCAGAGCATACGCCCGCTGGTCAGATATGAGAAAACAATAAAGAGCAGTGTATATGACAAAACGAAAGCTAACTGGCTAAGGTTTATGGTGGACTTGCTCCGATTATATCGGCAAGCCTCAAAGTATACGTTCATCAGTTAGATGCAAGAAAATTGAGGCATAGTTTTCAATCGAGCAACAAACAAACGACAATCCCGAACATCATGATTGTCCCGCTACGAAGCTTAATCCCGATTCAATAATGAACGGATCGCCGTCCTTTAAGTCGATCATGATAGTCATTATTGTAAAAATCATTAATAGAAAAATATTTTCAACTTATATTTTCTTTCTCTATTTTTATTGTTGAAATACGGTAGTCAATCACGCTAAAAGAACAAGTGCCTAAATTCGTAAATGCAAGTCTATTGTTATAAGACAAAAAGAATCCATTCAATATGGCTAATCCTAACTCTTGTACAAATCGCCTGAAGAGTTTGAGCAGAAACTTGGATCATGTTTCTAGTTTCCAATTTGTTTATCTTAATGAGGGACAGCACCAACAATTCAATCAAACCTTAAGTCAAGTAGACTTTGGCACATCCGTACATCATATGCACACACAAAAACCAAATATAGGCCCTTGTTCACACGTGTCACCTTGTGTTTGAGTAAATTGACCAAACATGTTGAATGAATGCACAAGGAGATGCACGTAGTTTGTGATTTTATAAATTAAGTTAGTTTAAATTTTATTTTTAAGAGGAGAGTATATAATACTCTTAAGATTTTACAAGGCACTTATTGTAAAAACTCATTTCTCGAATGACCAAAATACCCTGGTATTCTGTGGTGGATGGCCAAGTTGCCTCCCGTTCATGAGGAGATCGCAAGTCATTCTGACGGCACTCACGCACATGGGATAGAGAGCGTTATTAGCGATAATAGTGCCAGCATCCCGCATCTGTGAGAGATCTGGGCCGCTAAATCGATGGAGCCTGCATTGAAACTAGCATGGACCAAACATGTTCAGCCAACAACTGGGTTGAAGGATGAACAGTGCTGGCCGTTACAACTAGAGGGTTGAGTCTTGGAACTCTTAATAAAATCAAGTCTATAAGACAAGTGTTTTACGTAGTAATGAAAACACTAAAATGATTTCACCTATATGAACGTAGAAGTGATGCCGCTTCTCATAAGAGTTAGAGCTCTCGGGATCGTTCATGAAACAGGATAAGCACCTGGCCATTAAAAGTGTTAAGTGAGTAATATAAAAAAAAACTCACATAATGCAGATGATATTATGTTTTGATATATTCGATTGTATCATTTAGGAATAACTGGTTCAAAGCTGCGGCTACCAGGGATTTCGTCAAAACTTTAAATTACTTATACTAAGAAAATATTCAATTGTAATATATTTTTCTCCATGCATAAAAGTTGTCTTTTATCTCTGGAAGAATTTTTTACTATTTATTTTAAAATCTAAGTGAGGGATTATTGAAATTTTGGTTTAAAATTTTAAAAATTTTGTTTTCCCTCCAAACGTTTTTGAAATATTAAAGAAAAAAAATTATTTTCTTTAGTCCCCACATCAGATAGAGTGGGAGAAAAATTGTTGTTTATAAGTGATTGAGTGAGTAATATTCTTACTTGGAGAAATGAAGGATGAGATGCTTGGTTTGTGCGCACGTGCGCACGCTCTGGCACGGGCGTGGGTGAGGGCAAGGGTGTGGGTAGTGTGGTTATAGTGGCGCTAGATGACGCACTTTACACTCTGCACATGCACATTATGTCACAACGTGGTCGCTCTCTCGCGAGACGGTGCGATCGTGATGTGAGAAGAGAAGTGTGAGATGACCTCCATTGATGACCACCTAGCAACTGTCCACACCTTAGATGCTATATAAACTGGACCATCCAGGTCCAAAATCATCCAAGTCTAACAAATTCAATCAGAAATTAATCCGATCTCTCCAAATATTTTTCTTTTAAGAAATTGTTGAGTAGCTCGGACATTATTTGAGTCACTAAGTTTGACCACTCATCAAATTTACCAAACGATCAGCTGTGTTAACCGAGTTCCTGAGTAGATCCGTTCGTAATTGCTGCACGC
Source organism: Magnolia sinica (assembly GCF_029962835.1). Classification (NCBI taxonomy): domain Eukaryota; kingdom Viridiplantae; phylum Streptophyta; class Magnoliopsida; order Magnoliales; family Magnoliaceae; genus Magnolia; species Magnolia sinica. The sequence goes on along the minus strand of NC_080573.1, from coordinate 113,539,711 downwards.
AAGATCTTAGAGAGAAGGCTTGTCTTATTGGAAAAGCAATTCTCTTGTAATTCTTTATCAATCGATAAATGAGCGAATCAAGCTTTAAGGACAATGTATTTATACGTGATTTAACCTGGTGTTAATTTCAATATTTTTATTTTTAAGTTTCTAATATACTTTTTTCAACATTTAAGCAGCTTGCATGGAAGATGGGATGAACTTTTTTAAATGGAAGACCAAAAAGAAGAAGAAGAAAAGTTTGTAATGATTTTGACATCTTCTCGATTGGGCTCTTTATCATCTCATGCATGACAAAAATATATATGGCCATCGAGCTCAAGTAATGGAAAAAGAATTTATGAGATATACAAACCAACCACTGATTTTATTTCAGGACAACTAATGATGTTCATACTGATATATTTTTTGTCTTTTTTTAATTAAAAAAATTCAAAAATAAAAGTTTATTTTAATAAGTAAATAAATATATTGATAATTAAAACTTTTCATAAATAGAGTGTGTAGTCAGATAGTAAGAGAAGGGGTTTTTGGTTCGCGTGGTTTGTAGGGCTACTTGGGCACTTTATTAGGCACACTTAGCACTTTGCACGTGTGCATGAAGCTAAAAGAGCCTTAGTCTCTTTGGCACTGGTTCAGATCCTTTTAGGCCACGGTGCAACTTGAATTGAACTAGGGTCTGCCATGATGTATTTTAACCAAGTATTGATTAAGAGTGATTGTGACATGGTTGTACACGTGACACCTATGCTACTGTCGCTTATGTGGCAACAGTTAAAATGATTAGAACATGTGGCTACAGTTTTACACTGTTGGATAATTGTTTCTGTCTGGAAGGGTACATAAATAACTATCATAGTAAGAAGAGTTATATCCTTTCATAAAAGACAATTATTTATTGTGAATGGGTATGAATTTCTTGAAGAGGCACATTAGCATCTCTTCAGGAAGAACTTAATGGCCCTTCAATTGCTATAAATCATGGATATTATAATTCAGAAGATATACTCTTCATTCTTAAGATAATATCATCTTCTGTGCAAGTACTCTCGATCTAATCTCTTGCCAAGTTTTTTCTGAACGTCTTAAAGGTATATCAGTGTCAAATCTAGAGATCTGTTCAGCAGTTAAATGTGCAAATTTTCGTATTGAAATTCGAATTGAGAGTTCATTGTATCCTGAAGATAATTTGCAGATTTCCTTTGTTTGCACTTGTTGAAACTAACAGAAAAAGGGTAACAAATCTATCTTGAGATATTAACTGTTCAAGTCAAGCCTTGAACTTTATAGGTATGATCGTCTCATTATCTTTTTCCTCTATCCTCCGTTGTGTACAAGATTCTTTATATCTAACACTATTATGTGGCTTTTTATCTAGCATCACCAATCAATTCTTAGCAAATTAGTATCTGCAATTTATTATAAGGGTCATTCTAACTCTATGAGAAATAGTTGATTAATAATAAGAATGGATCAATGACTTATAGAGATTCCATGAATTGCTCGAATCCCAAAATAAAAGAGAGAAATCATTGAGAATGTTGTTGATGCAATTTTCTGGCAGACCCTCCCTGGCTAAACCGTCTAAACCTGCATAGAGAAAAACAAGAGACAAAGCAGACCCTAGCTAGTGCAGGGGACCCTCCGATACCTAAGTCAGGTCTTTGGGGTCTTTGGTAGGTTAGGATCTCTTTAGAAAAAAGTCGCCAGTCGAGTGTTAGGGTATGAATGTGCGTACCTTACATTGGTTAAGGGTGCCTCTATTTATAGGAGAGGGAGGACGTACGTGATAGGGAGTCTTTCCTGATACGCTGGAGATGAATCCTATTTAGAAATCCGTTCAAGATCCTTTTCAGATCCCAACGTTCTCGGGATTTGATCTGATTCTCCGAAGATCTTGGGAGAGATCTTCGGGCCGTTAAAGAGATCTTCGGATTGTCGATTCGAAGATTGTTCATATAGCTTTTCATTAAGCCTGACAGCTTGTTCCATAGAGGTTGTCCCAAGCTATTCCCGAGTTATGACCGAGTTATGATCGAGCTAAGATTAACCGATAGCTGAGCTATGACCTACTTATAGGTTAAGTCGGCAGTTGGCCATTTTAGTGGACTTACGGCTGTATCTTCTTTGAGTATCCTTACAATTGCATTGATGTCCTAAAAGGTCGGCTTATTGGATGTAGATGCCCCTTAAGGCTCGGATCTCAAAAGGGCCTGTGCTGTTTGGTAGAGTTGGTCCATTCCATAAATCGACCTAAGGACTTACTATTTTTACAGCCAACGGATGTTATGTTAATTACTTGAATTCCATTTATATTGTTGGTATTGTAACTTTATGTTATGCAAGAGGAGGATCATAGTATCAAGTTCTCAAATTTGACTACCGGCCGGTTCAATACCCTTTATCTCATTCATCTGTTGGGTCCGATTGAAGCGGATCAGGTGCTGAGTAATTCAGGATGCTAGTCAACTCTGCAGTGCCCACCATGATGTATGTGTCTTATCCATTCTGTCCATCCGTTTTACCAGCTCATTTTAGAGCATGAACCCAAAATTGAAGCATATCCAAAGCTCAAGTGGACCACACCACAGGAAACAGTGGTGATAATGATGTCCTCCATTGAAACCTTCCAAGGGCCCACAGTGATGTTTATTTCTCATCCAACCTGTTCATAAGGTCACACAGCCATGGATGAAGGGAAAACACAAATTGCGCCCTGATCAAAAACCTCTTGGCCCCCAAGAAATTTGCAACATTAGGCGTTCAAGTCACTGTTTACCGTGGTGTGGTCCACTTGAGCATTGGATATGCTTCAAATATTGGTCTAATGCCCTAAAATAAGCTGGTAAAATGGATGGACGGCGTGCATAAGACATATATCACCGTGGGCCTCACAGTTTAATAAGTAGATTTACGTCCCATCGTAGATTACCTTTTCCCAAAAACAGCAGCAGATCTTAACCACCAATCGGGGGATTTTTTATTTTTTATTTTTTCAGTTGAAATTATATTTTCTCTCTTGTTAACCATCCCAGTCATCATCACTTATTACCCCAACTAATTCAAGTTGGCTGCATGAAATCCTGTTCCGCTGTTCTACTATATCAAAGAACATATCCTCGGTTAAACTACAGGTATTTACCATTGATGTGTAGGCCAAAGAAGAAGAAGAAGAAGAAAAAGAAGAAAGGGTTGCTGAACCACAAGCCCCTCTTGGCATAGAACCGGAAACCAGGCACAAAGCCCCGAATGCAGCCCAGACAAGTCTTCCACTTGCAAGAAGGGGTTTCTCCTGTGATGTAAATATCAGGATCTGCACAGTACAGTTGGGTCCTCCATTGTCACGCCCTACCAAACTGCAGACTATGTCCAAAACCTCTTCGATCAGCTATCATATCCTTTCAGTTAGTAGAAGAAAATAGCAGTCCATGATGAGAAACACAGCAACGGACTACATTTAACTAAAGAAGCTAGAATCTTCAAATATGAGAGATTTTTGCGCATCCATGGCAGGTCCTATGCCCGGACAACTGAAAAACCTAAATGGTGTAATGTCCATATCCCCATGAAGGACGGATGACATTCCTCTGAGAACAGAGTTTTTTCTGTTCCACCCCAACATTTCTGGCAGCGAGATCAAGGGAACATGGCAAATGCCAGATATTTACCCCTTCAATTGTATACACTGAAACCTGTGCTTTCCAACAATCAATAATATTTACCCCTTCAATTGTATATAGGTCGAATCCTGTGCTTCCCAACAATACAGAGATTTTCAACTGACCTAAAACTGGGAATGATATTAACAATGGGTTGACTAGAAAGAGAGCTACTTAAACTGCCAATGGTTTTAATAAAGAAAAAAATCAGTTGAAAATTCCACTTGAATGATCTCACACAGTAGAAACTGTCTGTTGAAGTTGTTTGCAAGTGGCTTGAAAACTGGAGATGTAAGAAGGGCAGCACTAGTATCAAAAAAAAAAAAAAAAAAACCGCTAGAAATCTTTTTGAAAGAAAATGCATATTATGAGGAATGGGACCTGCCGCCTGGTATGGACAGTGTTGGACCCACCCAATCAGTCTGCACCACAAGCAGGTTGCGGTCCCACTATCCAATTGTGATGACAAGGGTAGAAAGCACAGCTGTGAACTTGAAGATTTCAAAAGAAAGGACAGCTGTGCATTTGCAGAAACTAACCAAAGCATGCACCAGTTAGTCCACCGAAGCAGGGATGCTACCGGTCCCGACCAAATACCTCAACGACTTCGCATAGGCGGGACCCTTAGGTGGACCGATTGGCACATGCTTGGGTTGCTTCTCCCAAGTGCCCAACTGCACCTAGCATTCTTCATTTCTCAAACTGTCCAAATGCAATATACAAACAAATTCCCCCTCAAACGCGATCCCCAACTCTGCAACAGAAGCTACAAGAGCAGCACCATAAAAAACAAAAAATTAATTAAAAATAAAAAGCCTTTTGCATGTTTATCATATAAATGGACATGAATAGAAACAGCCAAATCTAATATCAATATTGGTTGTGATTGAATCTGTGGAATTGGAAGCTACAACCAGCCTTTTAAGCCTTCTAAAAAAAGAACAAAAACCTCAGGAAAGCTAGAATACCATGTCACACGTGCGATGATTCCCCTCTGCAACCATAAATCAAACACCCCTTTGAGACGGGTCCTGCTCTTGATCATCTAGACTCCTCCACAACTGTCATAGTTTTCCACAGACAATGGCAATGGAATCAGGTCTGATTAAAGCTTTAGTAATGACCATTATAATCAGCAGATTGACTTGGGCTATCTCATGACCCCAAGGAGAAGCGAAGGTCAGCCATGACAAAAACAATCAAGTTTCTCTGGTCAAACACCTGCATGGAAGATGCTGAAATCAATTTTGTCGGGTTTGTAAAAGTGAAGAAATTCTAAAAATGACTGACAAAGCAATCCAATATTTAACATCTTGAAAGCAATAAGGATAACTCTGTGAAATATTTACGAGGATAACCAGTAGAACTAATGTTCAAGTTCAAAAACACCACTTGATTTTAGAGAAATCACACCTGAGAGACTGATTGAATCAGTAAATCTCTGATGTCTATTTTATGCATGTTCATAAAAGATAGATATTTTCACAGCTAAATGCTTTGAAGTCCTCAACATGTAGGCATGCCAAAAGCTCATGAACTAGGGTTAGGTTATAAGAGGGAGGAGTGTGAGTGTGTGCGTGAGTGTGATGTGTGTCAGGTTGGGTAAGGTCGGGCTAAAATGACCCAAGCCCAAGCCTGGCCAAAATGCTGATCAGCCCATACACATCAGGCCCAAATCCAGCCAATGCACCAAGCTAATAGGTCCAAAGCCAGGACTGATGGGCTGCCCAGCGCATCGTCACCCTTAATCATATGGAGCATTTTCAAACACCTGTAGCCCGCCTGATGGTCCACCTCACACCCCCCACCATTTAGAAATTTGTTGAATGCAAACCTTTTCCTCCCACCACTAAGTTTCAAATCTAAGGGAACCGGCCTTGCAGATATACCTGATGACTCCAAGCATATGAGAACATGGTCAGAAGCAGGCCTTGGAAGCACCAATTGCACCACCCCTAGAAGTTTCTTTCCAAGCCCACCGTTATGAAAAATATTGTCCAGCTTACACAGGATAGTATCTAGATTATAAGACCTAAGTATACAAGTCCCCACATAAAGGCAGATTGATCAAATTACTGATGCAACAAACTCCACAAACTTTCACATGGAGTTATCGATGTGGCTGCTCCCAGTTTTTTGTAAGAAAATCTGATTGCGCCAGCTGCCTTTCTTTTCCGCTGTTGCAAGCTCCAACTCACCTTGTTGAATTTCATCTTGTTCATCCAGTTCCAGAAACAAGCTGCCCATCTCCTTTTTATCCCCTTGGAACCACAGCCCAAGCAAGATGCTAATTTCGCTTAACAATCTCTCTCCAATGTCGTTTGTCATCACTGAGGCTTCCTCCACTTTCTTCCTAAGATTCTTCTCCCCCTACATAGCAGCCTTCTTAAATTGAACCGATACTACCTGCCTTTCAACCCACTTCATCTTCACTTTCTTGGACCATGGCACTGGCCAAAAAGGACGAATTCCCTGCTAAAACGATGATAATTCCAACCTGGAAATTGCCGTGATGGGTAGACAAGGCTTGGAAATAGCATTGCTAGATGATGGTAACAGATTCCTTCAAGCAACCATCCATCAATCCAAAACAACCGAGAGCCCCTTCATGTTTACCTTCATCCTTACCATATTTTGCTAAGTTCACCATGAGTGAGTCGTGACCATCCTCCAACCTTCTCGCCTCCAACCTCTAAATGCCTTTTGAGCATTGTCAAGATACATAGATCTAAAAAAAGCAAACCTTCTAAGCTTGCTGGTATCTCTGTTTCTTGGAACGACTGTCTCCATAATCTTCTCATAACCTTCAAATAGCATGACTACATTGGCTCTCCATCACAGACAGAAGCCCACAACGAAAGCAATGAATGGACCTTCCTTCCTCCCAGCCTGAGTCCTTGATTTCACTGGAATCCAATCCCCTTCATTGGAATGCATTCCCCATCACCAGAATCTCTACCCTCAAAAATGAAAAATCCCCCAAAGTTGGAACTTCATGTTAGTTTCAAACATCAACAGTAAAGCATGCACAGACAAAAGGCACCACAGCCGCACAATCAGCAATAACGAGGTCAAGCAGTCATATCACATTAGACAACAAAATTTACTGCTTTAATTGATTATGAAAGGTGCTTATAAGCAGTGCAGCAATGTTTGAACAGATTTTTCCATATAAACCCGCCTTTTGGTCCAATTCCATAAAAAAACCTCCCTTATTGGTATTCCCAAATAAACCCCCATCTTTTAGACCATTAGGTCAAAAAGCCCCTACCATCACAGCCTTCCATATGAACAACATACACTGTATTTTGTGTATGACCGAAACACCCATAGTTACTTACCTAACCTTTCTAGGGCCACTGTTAAGTTTATATGTGATCCAACCCATTCATAAGTAGGGCTGTCAACGGGCCAGGCCTGGGGTTGGTCTCGGCCCAGATTTTGAACTGTTTTGGGCTGGCCCTATTCAAAATTCCCATTTTGGCAGGCCCAAGCCCGGCCCATTGACACCCCTATTCATAAGGCTACTCCCACAAGGACGAAAGGAAAATACAAAGATCAGCCTGATCCAAAACTTTTGTGGGTCCAAAAATGGTTTTAATGGTGGCCATAAAATAAAAGCTCTATGGAGCCGCCACTTCATCTGTGTGAAATCCACTCCGTCCATCTTTTCCAGCTCATGTTAAGATGTGAACCCAAATATGAGGCAGATCTAAGATTAGAGTGGGCTACACAACAGGAAACAGTGCCCAAATGATCATTTCCGTGACTGAAAAACAGTAAATTCCAAAGGTCATTTCGTTACTCCTCCGTTACTCAAAAGTCAAAATGAGGGTGTTTTTTTACCATATCTTGAAAAGATAGGAGTCTTTTTGGGAATACCAACAAGGGATGGGTTTTGGTGGAATTGTACCAAAAGATAGGGGTTTATATGGGAAAATCCCATGTTTGAAAAGAGACATCCGTTTTTTCTTTCAAAATATTCAAAGAAGGATTATGCCAGACTCTTCCATAGAAGGATTTTAATATAAACAATCAATGGAAAAAGGGAAATTTGTGCTTACCTGAACAAAATCGTGTCATAGGAATATCTCGCAATTCACGTCTTATGCACAACCATTCACCAAGCAAAGCCATCACTGCAAGACCTGTACCATTTACAATCCACCATGTGACAGAGGATGGCCAGCCTCCATATATGATGCATATAAAAAGATGGATTATGTAGAGAGTGGCCGAAAAATCTAAGCACTTCTTAGCCCTCTTAACCAAATGAAGCATATAGCCAGCCCTTCTCAAGCAACAAAATCAAACAAGTGCACATGTCCACTTATTTGCCAACCTACCACCAGGATCTGTGATTCTAGAATTTATAGCTACAGACGTAGTAAGAAAATTGAATGTTGGATGAATGCCTTACAGCATTAGAAAGGAATCACTGATCAAGTTTCTATGCCCAAGTGTCTTGTTAATGATTAACAATGGCGAAGGTATGATAGGAAACAGCATGTTATGGAGGCAACTTCTGTTCAGAAATAGTGAACTTGAAATGTATGTTTCCAAGCTATCACTATGCCTTGAAATGTATGTTGCCAAGCTATCACTATGCCTGCTGGTTCCATAAGCACAGACATCGTATTTTCAGTATGCACACTCAGCAATGTCAGCAAAGGGGAAAAATGGGGTGCTGAGTTTCAGAAACGCATAGTTTTATTGATGTTGGACCCATGGTTTTGTGATTGAGAACACTGATTTAGCAAGCATCGCCATTGATAGGAGATGACAGAGAAATTTCCCACATTAGGAGATCCTAACTCTCTTAGCTTTGGGCCTATTTTCCGTTGGAAGAGGACCATTTTCAGGCCCCAAGTTTAAATGTTTGGTTCTTCCAATCAGGGAAACTTTTGCAGCATTCCCCATCCGTGGTGTGGCCCACAAGATTAACAGCCTGTATCACCAAACCATGGGCTCAACATGGACATAATTGTACTTCAGAGAACTGTACATTTCAGAGGCTCAGCACCCAATACTTTCTCATCATCAAATGCCTATAAAAGAATTTAGTTCACTGTTAATATCATGATCTTGCGTACAATTTTGCCAATCAAATGGTATCAAGATGTAAGTATGGTAGCAATAAAATATAAAATGGAGGTAATGCAATCAACATGAAGAAACTCTGGCAAGGAAAAGGATTTCATCCAGTAGGCATTGCATTCACGCATATATGAAAAAAATGTTGCAATATCTGAGGTCCAAACCACCTTGGATTATGAAAAAAGTGCAGTAAGAGGATCACAAGCCATCGCTTGGAATATTGATATCGGTGGGCATATCAACCTGGAAAAAACCGATACAACACAGCATTGCGTATCGGTATCAACCCCATAATCATATTGGGCAGATTTATTTATTTTTTAGCCAAAAAAATACAGAAAAGTGAAATACCCAAGAATCTATCTTTTATTATTATTATTATTATTATTATTATTATTATTATTATTTGTGTGTTGAACATGTATCAAATGGTGTATCGGACCATTCTTTCGTGAAAATGCAGTATGTTGGGATGACCTACTGTAAGCTGTGATGTTGAGTCTTTCGGGTATAAATTGTTGATCTATGTCATAAACTGATATTGATATATTATTAATACAATTATCTATCAACTATTGAACTATTAAAGGATTCAAATCATAAAAGTAAAACATATATTTCCCAATCTGATATATATAGCCAAAAAAAAAAGACAAAAAATGCTTTTAAATAAAATCACAGCATATAAAATGTAAATATATGTTCAAAGAACTTAGATCTATGTTTAAACAAAATAAATCTATCATTCCGTCAAAGAAATTTTATTTTTTATTTTTATTTTTTTTTAAGGACAAAAAATGGCCCGAAAACACAAAACTAAATAAAAAGCCAGCAGTAACGGTAGATATACGCTAGCAAAACATAGATTTACCTACATCTAGCATTCGATTCATTTCCCTAAACTTATTTTATTAAATCAGAAAATGGCTAAAAAATGGCCTGAAAATACCCAAAAAAAAAAAAAAATGTTGTGAAAAATTTTCTTAAGCAATTGCATATGTGAAAATTGTAGATTATAGTATTAAAACACTCTTCATGCATCATTACAACAATTAGTTTAATTTTTTTTTATTTTTTTTTAATCTGAAAATTTCAAAACATACCAACATAAATCAAAAGAAATTAAAAAAAAAAAAGCAAAAATCACTAAAAATTGAATACAAATCAAGCATGATTTGATCGATTTGGAGTTAAGGCCTTGATTTGACATGATTACAACAGGAATTTTTTTTTAAAAAAGGTTTTTTTATCCATTTTTAAATTTCAACCGGTGTTTGATCCTTCAATTGGAGTGCAAAAATCTTGTTTTAATCTTCAAGACAGTAATAGATTTGGCTAAAAGTGGGCATAGAACAATCCCTAAGCTAAAGAATTTAGAACGGATTAGCAAAAAGGGGGGGAAAAGTGGAAAATGGCATTTGTTTATGTTTTATGCCCATATTGGTATGCCGTATCGGTGCTGGTATGGGCCACCGATACAGTATTTTTTTAAAAGATGGGGTGGTACAGACCTGTATCGTGTATCGTACCATGCCGATAAAGATATGATACAGCCATATCAACCGATATGATATCAATATTCAAATCCCTGTCACAAGCCTATTAATTTAAGAAACTGTCTATTCTATCCTGCTTACCTTCCTAGTTTTCCAAGATAGCGGAGTTAGCATCGGAAGAAAATCTGAAGGTCTGTAGTTGTTTTTCTTGGAGGGGTGATGACGTAATTTGGGCTCCACCGTGTATGAGGAATCTCGATGAAGAAGAGTTTCAAGAATTTGCAGGGCTTCTTCTAGTGCTAGAAAAGGTTTTTCTGGTTGATTCTTGTTCAGATTCGTTAAGATAGTTAAAAAATAAATCCGGAAAATTTTCAGTCAAATCTTTGTACTGGGTCCTAATTGAGGAGGGGGATAGCATTGAGATTTCTCCGACGTCTCATGTATGGCATTATGGGTTTCCGTCGAAGGTTGCGGCTTTCGGGTGGCTAGTGGGGAGGAACAAGGTGTTAACTATTGATAATCTTTGCAAGAGGAATATGATTCTTTTGAATGTATGCTTCCTTTGCTATCAAGATGCAGAATCAGTGAACCATTTGTTCCTACATTGCCCTTTCACTAAGGAATTGTGAGATCTCTTCTTCCAACTATTTGGGGTGCTTTGGGTACTCCCAGGTTCAATAGATAATTTTCTTTAGAGCTGGGCACAAATCGACCCGATCCGAACCGAACCGAACCGAAGGCCTGGATCGGTGCGGATCGAGTAGGATCAGTCAAATCCGACCGTTCATCGGATCGTGGTCAATCTGGACCGATCCGAACCGAATGGATCCGATCCGATCCGGATCTATTATTTTTTAAATATTTTAACCCTAAATATATATAGTTTTTAACTTTTTAATATAATAAAATAATCTATAAAAATAGATAGACGACATGGATGAAATAAATATATCATGCTGGGGTCCACAGTGCACTGACTACCAAGCAAGGCTGGTAGCAGCGGGAGCAGCCAATCCGTCTCCTCGGTCATCTCAACAGGCGCATCGAGCACCGTTCTGACTTAGAAATCGGATGACGTTACTCAGTACGCTTTTATCGTACTGACTAAACTATGTTGGGCCCACTATGAATTCATGTTGTTTATCCACACCGTCCATCAGCTTTTTTTTCTCATTTTAGCGACTGAGACCAAAATTGAAACATATCCAAAGCTCAAGTGGGCCATGCCACAGGAACAGTGGGAATAATGATTTCCACCGTTAAAACCTTCCTAGGGCCCACAGTGACGTTTATTTGTCATCCAACCTGTTCATAATATCAAAAGGAAGTGGATGAAGGGAAAGCGCAAATATCATCTTGATCCAAAACTTCTGTTGCCCCAAAGAATGTTTCAATGGTAGATGTTCAATTCACACTATTTCCTGTGGTGTGGCCCATTTGAGCTTTGTATATAATTAATTTTTAGTACATGAAAATAAAATTAAATTATAAAATGTATGGAAGGAGTGGATAAAATAAATACATCATGGTGGGACCCAAATAGTTTACTATGTACACTTATGGTATTGAGTTACTCGGTATGCTGCACCCAAGCTAACTTCTGACTTCTGAGTCTAACTCTAGTCCTGACAGTCGTGAGGAAGACGGATGGGCAGGTGTACCATGTTGTCCATGCACCAGCTGGTGCATTGACGTCAACAGGTTCTGTGGGTCCCATGAGATATGTGTTATATCCAAACCGTCCATCCATTTGGCGGGCTCGTCTTAAGGCTGGAGCCAAAAAATAAGACAAATCTAAAGATCATGTGGACCACACTGTAAAAATCAGTGGGGGGTTGAACGTCTACCATTGAAACTCTTTAAGGGGTCATAGAAGTTTCGAATCAATATGAAATTTGTTTTTCCTCTTCATCCATATAGTTGTGACCTAATTAACGGATTGGATGGGATGTTTACTTCAATTTTGACTAAAACAGAAGACTCGATCTGAACCGTACCCAACTCGATCCGACTCGGTTTCCCTGACCGAGTCAGACTCGGATCAGATCAGGCCAGCACATGACCGGATCGGATTGAGTCAGGCGACTCGGACTCGGTCCCGGATCGGATCGAGTTCGAGTCAAGCCATGGAAATTTCGGACCAAGTCGAGTTGGACCCAATTCGATCCAACTTGACTCGATGCCCAGCTCTAATTTTCTTCTTGCTTGGCATGGTGGGGGAATTGGGAGATCAGAGAAGAGGATATGGAGGTTGAGCGTCTTAGCAGGGTTATGGGCAATTTGGCTTGAAAGGAATGGTCGACGTTTTAAGAACAAGAAGGGAAAAGTGATAGATGTTCTTAGGAAGGCTAAATCATTTGTAATAGAATGGGTGTCAGGATTGGATAGTTTGTTTGAACTCCCTTTGGGTTGGTACCAATGTGGTTGCCTTCTGTTGTTCTTTTTTAAAAATAATAATAATAATAATAATAATTTATTTTTTATTAAATTCTTTTGAATTTTTTCTTTTGAATTTTTTGGCCTTGGCTTTTCAATGAAATTATCATCTTTAAAAAAAAAGAAAAAGAAAAAAAAAAGGAGATTATAAAGTTACAACTTTACAGAACATCAGTACCATGGATGTCTCAAGTATAGATATACTCCACTAGTAAATGTAGGAAGCGGGGGATGACACTAGCACATGGACACGAATTTGCAAGATCTAAACCTGAAATAACTTAACCACAATGAAGTATGACTAATGGGATTTGAAACGCAGTTGTTAGTAAGGCATCATATAAAACACCAAACACAGAATCTTAGTTCCAAATGACTTTACCCGTAAAGTTAAATTCAGTTATAATGTGAAACAAGCAATTGTTAATGAAACCCCAAAAGGGGATATAAATAGATCAAAGAAAATAAGAAAGAGATTGTGAGAAAAAACTCAACAATCCTCTAGTTGAATGCTGGAGACCTCGAAGAATCTCCTCTCTAAATCTTTTACCGAATAAAGGAAATAACAAACCAAAGAAGTTCTATTCAAATGATCATAATAATGCATTACACCTCCATATAGACTTAAACCAAGTAGAGAAACCCTAATAAAAAATCCAAAATGTCACTGAATCTCGTAAATACTATATGCGCCTATTTATAAATGGGCCATAACTCACCCAAATGGAGTCAGAATTGCATGATTTTAGGCTCATTTGAAAGTTAATTCAATGGGCTATCAAACGGGACCAATTTCGTATCATTCAGACATCATTTGGTGCCCCAAAAATGGCCCACCAAAAAGGTAACGAAAATATAAAAAGGGAAAATATTAAATACTTAATCAAACCCTCATAACTAACTAAAATAAATTCTAGAAACATAATGACAATCCATTGATCCTCTCAGCCCCACAATGTAATCTAACCGTTGATCCCATTAGATCGATTATTAGACCACGGATCTGGTTCAGATCAACAATCCTTTTGAAAATTAACAGCAAAATATTGCGAAGAAAAAAAATTGTAAACTTCTAGAATAGGAACTAAGTCCCCCAATGAAGGAAAAGAGTTATTTGTAAGGAATCTTTAGTGAGAGTATCCACCATTTCATTCACTGCCTGGTTAACACAAAAAAAGTCAACCTTTATACCCTCTGTTAAATCATGAATTACTTCCATGAGAGTCCACTCAATAACAAGGAAAGAATCATCCCTTTTCGCCAAATGAGTAATGAATAAACCACCACCAATAGCATCATCATAGCCATTCCTAGTAACTGGGGATCATTGAACCAACCACCACCAACAGGGATCAAAAAGAGAATGGGAAGAATCATTCACCCTCAACAAGAGGATGAACATTTGCCAACATGATCCAAAACACATTGTGCTCAAGTTGCACATAGAACTACTGCTGGAATTTAACTTAAGCCACCCAGCAGTTGTCTCCATCTAACCTAACTTGCCTCTACCCTTTCCCTCTTCAACGTAATTCTCACAATCAAGTTAGAGTTGTATAGGAGTCGAACGAATCGAGCTTGGCACAGCTCGACTTGAAAGCTGACCCCAGCTCGAACTCGACTCTGCTCGGCTCGGTTCGGTCAACAGCTCGGGCCAATTCGAGCCGAGTTCAAGCCTATGCGGCATTTTCTCAAACACATGGAGTGCGCTTTCAATTTCTCACAATATGCAAAACAGCAACAACAGTTTATAGGTATTTCATCAAACACTCAATAGGCAGCATCAAAATCAAAATACAATGGTAGTTTTATCGTGTAATGTTTTTTTTTTTTTTTTTATAGTGATTTGTTTCATATCCATACCTTCCTCGTCACCAGCCGCTCCCACAGAGAATGTAAGCACCCAAAATAACACTTCGTTGATTCATTTCATCAAACACTAGGTGAGCAACATCAATATCAAAATAACCGAGTCACTGAATTGGTTCGATCCAAGTTTGATTCGAGTCGAGGTTCGATCTGAGTCGAATCAAGCACGGACAAGCTCGAACTTGGCTCAAAATTTTTTTGCTCGAACTTGGCTCAAAATTTTTTTGCTCGAACTCGGCTCAAAATTTTTTTGAGCTCCAAAAATTAGCTCGACTCGGCTCTAACTCAGTTTCGAACCAAGTCGAATCAAGCTTTTTCAAGTCGAAACAAGCGAGTTAACCGAGCTAACTCGGTTCGTGTACAGCTCTAAATCAAGTCCACTGCAAAAACATTTACCAATAAGAGAAAGCAATGAGCCAATGACTGACCTTTGATTCCTATAAAAAAACACTATTTGAACTCCCAACTCCCTGGCTTAAAAAATACAGCCACTATGGACCTTGCATAGATTCAAAATGCACAAATGCCGTAGAAGCTGCCTCCATCTGAAAATGGATATAACTTCCAGCAACTAAGAAACTCATCAATCAGAATTGGAAAACCCAACTTACCTCAAAATGGGACAAAAAGAACTCCCAAATGTGCTCTGAAAATAACAAAAGATAAACAAATGGTTCATGGATTCCTCTGACAAGCAACATATAGGCTACAGATTACAAAATGGATTAAAAAAAGATGAAGATGGTTGCCGGCCAAAATCTTGTTAGGTATTGCCATCCGGAGAAATCTTGCACATCTGAGGTGCCAAAACATGCAATACTTGATTACAAGGAGTTGGACCAAGTCTCACACAAAAAAATATATCTCATGGGACAGTTGTAAACACCTCCCCTCTTTACAGATTTGTTGCAGGTTCCCTCACATTGTCTGTTAACACTGTTATCTCTGAACAATTGACTGCTTTAACCCTATCTCATATGCAACATCATAACTAGTTTTAGACATGCATGCCTATTGCATATGTCATCCAACCCATTCAGCACAGTCACTCCACCATGAAAATGGGACATGCCAAAATTCAGACTTGATCCAACCATCAGGTGGCCCACCACATGAATTTGGAGGATTTTGGTTGGTTCTCATTGTTTCTATGGTGTGGCACACCTGATGATTGAATTAGCCTGATTTTTGGGTGTCCAAGATTTATGGTGCAAGGACCCTGTGGATGAGTTGGATGCCATTTATACATAACAGTGTGCTCCATGCACAGGCAAAACAAATTCCTCATATGAGGGTATTTTGTCATTTGGTAGTGATCCCTATAACATCTCTAATAGGACGGAGGTACTTGAAATAATCCAAACCAGAGGGAGGTGTTCACAACTGTCATAAAGCGGATGGGAGGTGTTTAACAATGATCCCAAATCTAATAGAAACATTTAACTTGGAACTTGAGGAAAGTTTCTCTAATCATAATTTCTTTATCCAATTTAGCCCTTTGAATATAGATTTTTCTGTTTCCAAAGCAACAAGTCTTAGTTGCACAATCCTTCCAACCAGGCATTGCTCGCAATACGAATAACACCTCAGACTTGCATTCCCACACCCAGTGTTTGAAATATCGGTATCACGTTAGGTATCACATCCTTGAGATACAAATACATATCAGTTATCGCACGGGATATATCGTTTGTATCAGGTAATTTATAGTACTTTTTGGGAAACATAGAGAAACATTAGGAAAATGGTTAAATTTTTCAATGGAACTTCAGGGATTGCTAAAAAAGACCATAATGTACACTTCTAAATCATAACATCTCCAAAGAGAAGTGCACATAATGGGTTTCCTTCGTATAGGGTCCTTAACTATGCATTGCCTAATAGAATTAATGCAACTATATTCAAATTGAATGCATAACATTTAGAGTGTATGTGATGATCATTTCATCAAAGAATCCTAAATACCTCGAAATTAGACTCAATTGACAGCTGGTTAAAGGGAAATTTTGAAAAAATATAATATTTTAATAACATTTTGTTAATTTTCAATTAAAAATGATTTTTATTTTCCAAAAATTGACGAGGACTTAACAAACTAGTAGATCAGCCCTCACACATGCTTGATTTCATGTTTGCAGTGCAATATTGCAAGCAATTTGAGAGAAATTGGGGAAATTTCGAATTTTTCCCAAAATTTGCATAATTAGACCACCTAGACTCAAATTTTGAAAGTAGACTGTATGTGACGATCATTTTATCAAAAACTTCAAAATTAGTCTCAATTGACAACTGGTTGAAGGAAATTTTTGATAAGAACATGGAGAACATGAAGAACCAATGGATATTGAAATCAAAGCTCCAACTCCATGATTTTTCATTCAAAACATGAAAAACCAATAGATTTTTTTTTTTTTTTTAATTTTTTAGAGAGAGATAACAAACATTTTATTGAGAAACTCGCAAAAAGCAAGAAAAGAACCAATATATTTATAACCATTTGACACTGATTTAACATAATTTCAACAAAAAAAAATTGAATGGAAATTGAAAATGCTCACCGGATCGAACATATGGGATATATCGACACCACCTGTGCATTTCGTATCGCGCAAGTGGGATACAAGATATATCGTGGGATATATTGGCCAATATCGTCAATATTTAAAACATTGCCCACACCCACTTCCAAGTTGTTTAAACTTGCTAACATTTTTAAACAGAAACTTCCCAACACTTGCACTTGACCATCGCCACTTCGCTCCATGCTTCATGCAACCATACAACAACTTGCACAATACTTGCTCAATGCCATTCTCCTCTTAAGTTCATTGTGATACAGCAGGGCAAACTGGATTGCACCAATCAAGGGTGGGGATGAATACTACAACCCCACTAGTCTTGAAACTAGTGATCATTACCCCCTCTCCTACCATTAACAAGGGGAGAAAAACTCCAAAGAACTTCATTTCTTTATTTAATAGCCAAGCAAGATGCCTTCACACATCCAATAATAAACTGTTAGTGGGGGCAATTCACCTATTGTCATTAGTTCAATCGACATTTGAAAAAAAACAAAAAACAAAAAACTGTTGCCAACCCACACATGTGATCCTCCAGGGCCCATAGATGACCTCTTTCATTACACACATGAGGGGAGCTTGGTTGCATCTAGTGCCCAACTTTGGACATCACATGCTTGTTCTTGTCTCTTCTCAGCATAACCAGAAAGCTTAACATCCTAGTCTATGTTTCAATCTTCACAATTCTTGGATAGAATGATGCAAAGGGAACCCTTCAGCCAAGGGAGAATCATCACGCCAAACAACCTTCCAAAAATTGAATAATATGTCCAATCACCGCCTAACCAGTTCCTTTTGCAAAATTCCCCATTAAATAAGATATACGTGTACCTAAACCTTTCCCCCTAACCACTCAATTTAGATCATAAAACTTGCTCCTTGAACCTTCGATATACTTATATGCATCTTTTTTTTCTTTTTTCTTTTTTTTTTTTTTGGCAATAGTGCAATGCAAGGGTGATGCTCAAGGACGCCAGTAGCAAGCTACTGTGGTGGGCACTCCCCCACAAGAAATTAATTTAAGATCATGTGAGCCTATGGCCCACATATCAGATATCAAGTGTTATAACTTTGTATGATTTATGCTTCTTGAGTGTTATGACTCCATATAATTTAAAGCATGATTAGAATGGTGTTAAAAGTATTGTTTGTGCTTTGCATATACCTTTTCCCTTCCGTAGCAATTTTTCCGTCTTTCTTTTCTTTTCTTTTTTAATTTTTTTAGGGATGTTTGAAGGGGGTCTGATGCAGGACATGAAAATTAAATATGATATGCGAGATTTCAAGCTTAAGATCACGTAGTTCAAAAACAATTACACAAATTCCATATCCGACATGAAAGTCCAAACATTCAATTAAGGGGAATCTATGCGGGTCCAGGGCTACACATGATAGGGCTAGATCAATAAAAATTATGAACCAAACGATATTCAAAGATAAGAAATAATCATCCACACATGCATAGTAATCAGTCCATAATCCAAGGGATTCACCAATTTCAAATCAAGGAACCCTAGAGTAAGAAAAAGGGCATAAAATTGAAGATTTGAGTAATTTAGGGTTAGGTTTAGGGATTTTGGGTGAAAGTGGAGTAAAAGAAATGAGAGAGACGAACCAAAGAAGTACCGCACGCATGGACAACAACAATGGCTCAAACGCACATGCATGTGATCTCGGCCACACGTGTGTGGGGCCCACTATTTAGAAAAACGCCACCTTGGCCCTACTCGGACAGGGATGGACTCCAAAACCCCCAAATCTCAGCTCGATTCGATGTACGGTTTGTGCGTGTTGCTCTGCCGAAGTTTCAGCCCTCTTGTAGGGCCAGATTCTGAAATTCTACATTGGGGAGGAGAATTGCTGCAATAGATGATTGATTCGAAGTATAGATGATGGGGTGAGATGAGAAGAAAGGATGGTAGAAGATGGGTAGTAGAGATGGTGATGGATGGGGGCGAATCGGGATAGATGTGGCTTCGCACCACGGTAGTTAACCCTTCAATGAAGGGAGAGCTTCGCACCCAATTAGGCTTTACAACTTAGAGAGTAGGAAAACGCAGAATTTTTATTAATCTTCAATGAATGAAAAAAGCTACAAGGGGTGCCTATTTATAAGAAAACCCTATACCCCAAAACTCGCGCCATGTGCGCAACCTATTATTTGGCGATGAAGTAAACCAAAATAAAAACTAATCAAAGAAATCTAAAGCGTCCATGATGTTCTAAATAACATTAATAAGCAAAACCTAAAATATGAAATCAATCTGACTAGTGGGCCACGATCATGAGATCCCATGATGGGCTTTTCTTGACTAACGGGCCCACTCTTTTGAATCAAAACTTCGTCTTCTAGCTAGGAGGCCCTCCCTGGACATCGTCATCGATCCAGATCAACGGTGGGGCCCTCCTTCTGACGTACGATCGTAGGGAGGGTGGTGTGCGTGCACGTGTGGACGGCGTGCGCGGGATGTCCCCATCAGGGTCATACGACAGTTTTACTAATCATTTAGTGCTAGCTATCTCAAAATTCAATTGTCTAAGTTGCATATATATTTGATGCAGCTTAGGAGTTGGCCCCACCATCCTTCTTATCAGAGATCTGGCCCGAGAGTTATCCGGGCAGTTTTACAGGCCTTGATAACTGTTTGATCAATCTGTGGGCATTACATGAGTGGTCAATCAGTTAGCAAAGTTTATTATTTAGTTGCTAGAGTAAGTCATGCCTTGTTAAAAAAGTTTCCCTTTAATATTTTCATAACTCATTTTCTAGGCCACTTTACCAAATGATGTCTGAATGATATGACATTTATCCTACCAGAAAGCATCTTGAGTTAACTTTTATATGAGCATAAGATCAAGTGATTCTAGCATAAATGAAATGAGTTGTAACCCATTTATGGGAAGAGCTTTCTGGTTCTCACTTCATTTGTAAAGATAGAATACATGTCTTTTTTACGTGTTTGTTACCACTTGCACCACCCCTTGTGGTTTTCCACCTAAGATGCAGCCACATAGCAAAAACATAGTACACAAAAGCACAAAAGAAGAATAACAATGGTAGAAATGGATTAGTATCGAAATGAATTTTATTCACATTGAATCAAATGGGTACAAATGAAAAAAAAAAAAGGTCTTTCAAAATACAGTGAAAAAATGGTCCCGTGCAAAAGCACTCAATCTATGAATATGAAATGCCATCTACTGAATATGTCTAATTCATCCATGTTTTACAAAATGTTTGGTATGAAATTGGGAACTCTCCCTAAACACAATGCCCAAGATGGTCCAAGTCCAGATAAAGGAATAAGGCTGATGTAACGCGAGCAGTCAGTCATAAAACTCTCACCAAGAAATCTTTTTTTATTGACAAACTAGTTTTATTTAATTTTATTCAATTATCATCATCATCATTATTAAGAAAGGGGGGCATGAAGTTCAATACAAACAGGAGGATAATACATAAGAAAGCTGATCAAATGAGGATTGAGGTGGATGATGCTACTTGCAGAAGGAAGAACATAATCCATCGATTCTGACAAAGAACAAACAAGATGTTTAACTCTTAAGGGCTTGTTTGGGAAGCAAGAAACTGTTTTGTAGTAAACAGTTTTCCATAGGAACAACATTTCCACTATTAGCGAGTGTGGAAAACATATTTCCAGAAATGGTGGAAAACTACAGTTTTTTTTTTTAAAAATAGAAATCCCCTTAGTTTTCCTCAACAAAACCATAAGAAATTAGATCTCCAAATCACAGGGTAAACTCACAAACGTAAACTGCCTCCTTTCCCATCTCTTTATTTCTCTCTCATCTTATCTCAATTAGGGGTGTACATTCAGTCGAACCGAGTTGAGCTGGCCTCAGCTCGACTCGGCTCAGCCACTAGCTGACCTCAGCTCGAACTCAGCGCAGCTCGGTCCTCGAGCCTGACCGGTCAGCTCGGCTCAGTTCAGTCAGCAGCTCAGGCCAGTTCGAGCCGAGTTCTCCATTGCAGCATTTTCACAAACACCTGCACTGCACCTTCAAAATCTCACTGTATTTGAGATAGCAGCAATGGTTTTAAAGGTATTTTATCAAACACCTTCTAAGCACCTTCTAAGCAACATAAAAATCAAGAAAAAAAAGGGTGTTGGTTTCATTTACATACCTTCCTTGTCACCAGCCACACTTCTCTGAGTCATTTCATCAAACACTTGGTGAGCAACATCAATATCTAAGTAACCGAGTCACCAAACTGGTTCGATCCGAGCTGGGTTCAATCTGAGTCAAGTTGAGCTAGGGCCAGCTCGAACTCGGCTTGAACTCATTTTCGAGCTCAAAAAATCAGCTCAACTCAGCTCGAACTCAGCTTTGAACCAAGTCAAATCGAGCTTTTTTGAGTCGAGTCGAGCGAGCTAACCGAGCTAGCTCGGTTTGTGCACACCCCTAATCTCAATGTTGGTAAACTCACAAAGGTAAGCAGCCTCCTTTCCCATCTCTTTATTTCTCTCTCATCTTATCTCAATGTTGGCAATCAAAGATTCCTTTCAAAAAATAAAAATGTTAGCAATCAAAGATGGGGCCACATCATGGACAGTCCAAATAAGTGACCAGTCTATTTCCATTATAATCAGTATTACTCCTCCATCCTAGCCACTGATCCGATGTTAGGATTATCTAATCAAAGTGATTTTTTAGCAGGGATTTACAATCAAAGATGGGTTCCACATGATGGATGGTCTAGATCATTGATTAGACATTTTCTATTGTACTAAATATGGACCATCCATTTTCCTACCCATCAATCAGACAGTTACCATCATCTAATCAAAGTAACTTTTAAGATGTACATGCAATCAAAGGTGTATGTGCACCCCACTAAGGTAAAACGTGCGCTAGTGCATTTTACCTTAGTAATAAGCTTTTCAGCTGTGTAATCTAATCGAACTGATTTGCTGGGAGGGATCTATAATCAGAGCTAGCTCCACGTGATGGACGATCCAAATCACTGACCAAATTCCTTATTGTAATAAATATGGACCATTCATTTTCCCAGACATTGATCCTATGGTAAGACTCATCCGATCAAAGTGATTTTTTTAGGATGGATAGTGAGCAAAGGTGGGCTCCATATGACAGAGGGTCCAAATCAAAGGTGTACTCTTAGCGGACGAGAATACAAACAGATTTCCATGGAAAAACTCATTACAAAACAAATACAGAAAAACAATTTTCCATATAAAACACATTTCCATTTCCGTGAGTTTTCCAACATTTTCTTTTCCTGGTTCCCCAAACAGGTCCTAAAGATAACATCAGCCACTTACATTCAAATTCCATTAAACATTGCAGTAGTGATTGTTATGTTCATCCAAAGGACAATGACAGAGCACAACTCCCAAAAAAAATTGCTCTTATTTCAGGAATGTCGAATCCTCCAGGTTTCAAACAATTGTTGGGTGGTTCTAGGCATGGTCCATGCCACATTAAATTGTCCCAGGATCCAACCCCAAACCAAGTTGTTATTACTCAGTGTTTTACTGCATGGCAACTAAAAATTTGTTAAAAATCAGGATGAGCAAAAGGAAAATGCGTGAAAAGAGATTATGAGAATCATCTCTCCCCAAAGGACAAGCAAATAGATACAGAAGGGAACACACCTCCTCCTCCCCCCAAGAAGAAAAGAAAGCAACAACAGACCCTCATACTAGCAGGAAACAAGAGTCGTTACAGAGTTCCTGAAGTAAGAAGGCCCCACTCCCTATTTAACAAAATTCTGTGCAAATAAGAGTTGCACTCACTATTTAAAACCATGTATCCAACAGGCAAATAAGAATTCTCTCATATTGCATTAAAACAAAAAAGCAAACAAAAATTCAAATTCTTCCAATTGACAAACAATATCATACGCAACTGCAGGATGACATGAGAATTACAAAAAAAAACAAAACGCAAACAAAAAATAAACTGTTCATCGGCAAGCTCTTTCTTTGGTTCTTATTCATATAAACGAGTTCAACCACCATACCAATCAAATAAACTTCCTAAATCTAAAAAAAAAAATCAGCTCTGGCTTTGACCCTCGCCGAAATTCTGAAACATCTCTTCATGTTGATGCTGAGGAAACACAAAATCTGGTACCTCCTCAATATCCTCCGAAGGCTAACAGGAAATCCAAGTAGCAATGTAGAATAAGTACAGTTAGTGAAGATTTCAAAAAATGGTATCCATATTCTAACATCGCATTCCTCATATGATCTTCACAACCGAAGAACAAAAATGAAAAAGAAGCCTATTAAGAATAGATCAAACATATTACCTGCCATAGTTGTAAAAGATGCCATAGCAAGAAATCCAAGATCATCACTATGCAAAAAAGCTTGCCTGCCCAAGCACCGCATGTGAGATACCTATAAAATATAAGATTGAAATGAAGTCATCAACAAGTCTCCAGAATGCCTTTGAATTTGCAGCCACTTCTGCCAGACGGATTGAAAGAACAAGGCATCTATTGAAAAGGAGTACACAACAGGGTCCTTTTAAGTTGGTTATGATCCAAACTGATGAACTTTGAAGATAAAAGCACAAGTTTGAGACTGGTAAACAAGCCAAAGCCAGTTAAACTAAACTTGGTAGAAGGAAGCTGCACCAAGATGAAATGAACTTGTTGGAAGACAATGTCAGCTAGCTATTTTGCAAGCCACTTGAATAGAATTACCAATTTATACAGATAGAGAGGAGGGGAAACATAGTGTAGTAAGACTGAGCAGATACATAGTTGCCGAGGAACAGGATTCCATGCCCATGCAACTCATGGCTCGATGATCTAGACCATGGTTCAGAACTCCAAAAGCTCAACTCAATGTCCCATTGGTTGAATCAACTCGAAGACTTAAACAAGTCTTAAGCTGACTCAACTCATTACTATGTAAATTTAAATGATGAGTTTTTAAACTGATAATGAATTTTTAAAATCCACGTGATCGTTACATATATTAAATAGTCAAAGAAAATCCTATTACTTGTAACAGGCTTGTGATTCAACTTAAGAGGTTGGGGAGTTCGAATCTCTCTGCCAAGTTGTATCGGGTAGGCAAAGTTATCAAGCCAACTCAACGAGTCTTTCTGAGTCCGTACTAAGCCACGCTCAGGACTGAATTTCTTAGAGACTCGGCTCGAAACTCACCAATTCGAGTCGACTTGGCTGAGTTTCCAGTTGAGCCAATGAGTTTTAGAAATATGATCCACACGTGTACCAGATGAAATCAATCATCAATTGGGGATCCCTTGAAAATCCCCCCAATGCTTAAGTGAAAAATAATAATAATAATAACAGTCCAAATTCAACAAAAATAGGTCAATATGGAAGGGTTAGGATCTTCCAATCTTTGTGGCATCCCCCATCCATGTTGGAGCCCATTGGGTCAACAATAACGATCGCCAAGCCCCGACTGCACAGGTACAGAATCCTGCACCTCAGCAGACTATATATTTACTGGCCCTTAGCACCCTATTCAATAAAGAATAGTGCAACAACCCCAACTAATATATTTTTGAAGCTAATAGAAAAACTGTGACCCTTCGACATCAAAATATAGGAAGCTCAACTATGAAGGCACCCTGACATTTATTGGAAACAGCAATTTACAGGAATGTTACCGTGAAAGGCGCTCTAGAAGATTCTCATTTGAGCATCTCAATGCACGGTCATACACAATCTCTGTTCTTTTGGCCACATCATGCCAACTATACAGGTTTTTCATCTGGCAGCAAATGGAAGAAGAAACCCAATTTAAGATTATTGGTAGAAAAGCAAACTTGAATGCCAACTAAGAACAGTCATTGGCATCTATCAAATGGCCACATTATTAACATGTCCAAAAGGAGCTATTTGATACATTGGCAGCATGGTGTGCCATAAAGGCTATTATGGGGCCGTAAAGGCTGTTTTGGGGCTGTAAAGGCCGTTACGTAAAGGTAATGATAGCACCCGTTACACGTTATAGGGTCGTAACGGCCCTTATGGAAAACATGACCCATAACCGCCATTAACAGCCTATTATGCCCCCTGTAAAGGTTGTAACAACCCCGTAATGATCTCTTACAGGGCAGATACAAGTTTTTCAGATTTTTATTTTCAACATTACGGGACAAACATAGGTTTTCGAGGGTTTTTTTTTTCAATAAAAGAAGAGACCATTATGATCAGTATTGTAAAGATAACAGTGGTCGGCCACCAATACTGTTACCGAATACCTTGACTGACAGAGACCTGTCTCATACGCATGCAAGCAGATCCAACAAACATGGCATATGTGTACACACAATCAAAATCATCTAAATTGGGGGCCCCATTTTAGACAATACATAGCATTAAATCATACGGAATTTTGTTGAATTGGGATCATTTACCATTTCTAATTGTAACCATCCATTTGATGGCCACAAATTGGATATTTAGGCCATCGCTTCAATGTAACTTTTTGGTTATGACCCATCTAGATTGGGGCCCACAATTTGGAAGATTTGAATGATGTGTGCATGTAAGCAAATGGACAGTGGCACTTGCATGCATGCAAATGTCATACTCTTCCAAAGCATCAAGTAGTTCCTTTTCGCCACAAGGTATGTGAGTAGCAACTAGCAAGAGACCTCGGCGAAGAATGATATCAAATGGTGCAAATTATATAAAACTTCCATTGAAATCTAGAAACATTAACCACCATGCTCATTTTGGTGCACTCACACGAAGGTGCATAACATGGGGGTCAACTGTCGGAAGTATGTGTATCGCTTTCTTGATTGCTTGTACCATATCACTTGGCACAGGCTCAGCAAGTACAATCATGTCATCTGGTAGAACCTGATAAAGGGGAGAGAGAGAGAGAGAGAGAGAGAGAGAGAGAGAGAGAGAGAGAGAGAGAGAGAGAGCACCAAACTGATAAGAAAGATGGAGACTATCACATCACTAAAACAACAGCACAGATCATTCTTTACAAACATTTCTCACCCAAGATTCCTTGTAAATAAGGTAGATAAAAGAGAATAAAAGAAAAAAAGAAAAAAAGAAAAAAAGGTAGATAAAAAACCAGTAAAAATAATCAAATGAACAAAGCAGAGAAAATATCTCAAAACACATGCCTCCGGGACACCTCCAACTCGTGTACTGACAGTAAGCAATCCACAACTGGCAGCCTCCAATATGGCTATACAAAATGCTTCTGTAAGAGAACTGCAAGGACAGGTAACTCAATTAAGACCTGCCAAACATAAATTTGGCTTTTCTCAAAGCAGTAAAACATTTTGTATCCTATCAATGTACATATGGATGCAAGCCTGCGTCCAGTGTTCTAAATATTGACGATATCGGCCAATATATCCTACGATATATCTTGTTTCCCACCAGTGCGATACGAAACGCACAAGTAGTGTACAAGGGCGATATATCCCACCTGTTCGATCTGGTGAGCATTTTCGAATTTCAATCCTTCTATTTTCTATAAATCATGTTAAATTAGTGTCAAATTGTTACAAATCCATGATTTTTCATGTTTTGCATGAAAAATCATGGATTGGAAGCTTCAATTTCAAGCTTTGGAGGAGATAGCCAAGTTGCGAAAATTTGAAAAAAATCAAAATTTCCCAATTTCTCACAAATCGTTTGCAATCTGTGTCCAAACATGTATGTAACCTAATCTAGGGATTCTTCTTTTGCTTTTGAATGTATTGCTTGTGTTTCCACATGTCTTCTTACATTTATCAATTATATGAATCGACATTGAATATACTTGCATCAATTCAATTAGACAATGCATAAATTAGGACCCCATACAAAGAAAACCTATTATCTGTACTTGTTTTTTGTAATGTTTTGATTTATAAGTGAATATACTTGTATTGATGTCTTTTTTAACAATCACAGTTTCATTGAAAATTTCAACAAATTTCCCAATGTTTCCTCATGTTTCCAACAACAGCACTACATTACAGGATACAACCGTTATATCCCATGCAATAACCGATACATATCCATATCCCAAGAATGCGATACGTAACGCAATACCGATATTTTGAACACTGCCTGCATCCATACATGTATCCATGCAAACCATATGTATATTGGGGGTCATGACATGTACAACACGTGGAGAGAGTCGGGGAGAGAAAATAAAGAAACTGAAAGAAGGGGAGCAGCTACACGGACATGGGATACACGCAGAGAGAGAAAGAGAGAGAGGTTTCAATGGTGGGGACCCCTGCCCACTTCTGCCAGTGTTGCGGCCCACTCCAACTTTAGATCTATCCTCTTTTACGGGCTGACAATTTACATGAGCCAGTGCCACAAATGTACAGTGTGGATGTAATGGATGTACATAATCATCACAGTAGGAGCCAGGGAGCCTTTGTTGCACAGTCCCCTCATACTATGCTCACGTGCAGACCACGTGCAGACAGCAAGAGAAGTGGAGCGGGCTACTCTCATCGATGAATTGAAAAGACAGAAATACCCCCATGGTCGAAGAGCCAAACACACCCAAAAACTATTGTTAACGCCCCTCACCATGACTAATTGCAGGGCTACAACTGGCCAAACGCTACTTGTGTTACATATAGTATAGATGTATATGCACAGAACAATATATTGTTATGAACAAGACAAATTCCATATGGTTACATGCATAGAGACATGAAAATCTGCAGATTATAGTGTCAAACGAGTCATGTATATTCCACTCTTTCATATGTGATGCAATTCAAGAGCCTTGAATCAAATCAAACACCTCAAATCACAAAAAGCAATGAGCTGCATCACAATGTATCTGGTCCTTCATATCAGCAAGTGTATAATTTGTTGAGCTGCCTACTTCTGTACATGTGGGTTATGGTCCAGCAACCTGGACTCTGGAGTAGTGATATACTGATTGAAAGCTATCAACACTTTAAGCTGCCGGCAGCAAATACATCGTTGAAAAAAATAAATACAGCAGCAGTGCATGTTCAACAGCGAAACTGCCAAAGATTTGCGTCATGATCTTCCCAATTTTGGGAAGTTTTTGGGCATCCCCTGTCCACCACAAGGCCCATCAGATCAACAGTCTGGATCACTGAACATAGACAGCATATGTACACAAATGACGCCTCAGAAAATTATATACTTGCTGAGGCATGGAAATCGATATTTCCTTCTCAATGCAAGGATGGATTATGACATATGAGTGAGAAAAGCACTTTGTAACTAAGTTGTGGTCATCTGTGTTGGGGAAAGTCTCTGAAGCTAATAGCAAGAATAATATGTGATGGAAGTTATACTATAGCAACAAATCTCATCGTCTAAATAAAAAAAGAATCTTATACAAGGGTAATACTTCGACTGCAAATTTCACATACTGGCTACCAACCTATCCAACTCTTTTTTCCTGCATGAACAAGGAGTCAACACCATGCACTCTCGTGTGTGTGTGCGTGTGTGTGTGTGTGACTTGTGCTCGGTGGTAAGCCTGGCAACTGCACTCCATGACCTTTCTTTGCTTGCTACCCTTTGGCATGTGCAGGTATTGGTTACACTGGGGGTTAGTATTGGGTGGAAACAAGTTCATAAGCTAAGGTTGTCAAGGTACGCCGAATCTACCATGCTAGTAGTGATGTCCAGTCGCAGCTAGTCTGAAAACTTTGCCTGATACACAATTTGAAAAGTAATACCAAATTGCTAGAAGAAGGGCTAAGATGATGATGATAAATAATATAAATTTGTACCGGTCAGTGTATACATATTTATTAGCTTAAAAGAGAACAAAGCACAAAATGTAAGCACGATTTATATGAATGTAAACATAATTTACAAATTTCACAAAGCAATGAAAGCATTATACCTGAAACTATGTTTACAAACAAGTCACTTAGAAACTATGAGCAATTCATGAAGATTAGCTAGGGAGACTTAACCCTCCAGACAGCCATCCAGGCTGTTCATAGCAGGTCCAGCCTTGGATGGCCTACAAGGCAAAAAAATAAAAGCAATAATCCAGCTGAATAGTGATCCTTGTTACCTAGTGCGCTGAAACTTGGAGTGTTGTTTCTAACTCACTTCTGAATGGATGCTGAGGATCTCTGGTCAGTGAGATTATTGCCACATGGAGCATCTACATGGGACCTTCTAGAAGAACAGCCCAGATCACCATGCAATGGGGCAGAATGTAGCGAGCCTCCCTGCTATCTCTTGTAAATAGTGATAAAAGCATCCCAAAAAAACATTAAACTGGAATAATGAACTAAAAGCAAGATTACCGTGAAAATACCTGTTCAAAAATATATGGCCAGAAATTAAGACAGATCGCACTTGAGCATGTGGAACAGCCCCCAACATTTCAACCCTGTCTTGAAGGGAGTGTTTTTCCCTCATCTCTTCCAATCGCACTCGTTTTGGACCATCTCCTCCAACAATGAAACGTACCTTAAAGAAGAAGTTCCCCAAAACTATTAGATGACTGAACTCGAAATAGTCAGTCAGCAGCTTGCTAAAACTATGCAATCTTTCCATGCTCCTCATCACTAAGTAATTAAAGCACGCCCCCCACTCATCCCTTCCAAGATGAATATCAATTTCATGAGAGAAAAAGTGACAAAAGGACATAATGCGCAAACACAACCACATATAACAGGCAGAGAGAGAGCAGGTATAAACCGTATAACAGGCCGATAACCTTTTAGGTGGTACAAATCAATCATAACCTGCAATTTTTATATGTTATAGGGATCCATGTGCTATCCTTCTCTCTGCTGTAGAGAACCTGCTCGCTACAACTCATCCACCATACACGTTGCACGCACGACACACCAATCTGGACTGTCCAAATTATGGGCCCACGCCAGATAAAACTCATCCCGAAATCACAATGCTGTAATGATCTTAACAGTTCATTTTACCATAGAATTTGGAACACTGACCATTTTCTCTCTAACAGTCCACTTGACGGGTCGCAAACTGAGTGGTTAGGATAATTAAGTTAGTGCAATCTTCGAGCTACATACCATCCATGCTGTGACGCAAGATTTGGACAGTCCTAGGATAGAATACATGAATGCCACATGTAAAGCAGATGAGATGCATCACCCTAATGATATTTCCAACTTTTCCCTTTCTCATATCAAGCATCCTCTTTAAATAATTCCAACAAAATTAATAAAACTGCAACCATTGGGTCAGCATATAAACATCACACTGGGGCACCAGGAAAGTTTCAATGGTGGGCGTTCCTATCCCCACTGTTCCCAGTGGTATGGTCCACTTGAGTTTTGGATCGGCCTGATTTTTGTCATATCACGAACCTCCACACATGATGGATTGAGTGAATGTCATACACACGACATAAGGGGCCCCATAGAGTTTTCTCTTGCACGGACTCCATACAACCACAGTTGCAGAAAATTTGTACCCACTGGGAACAGCCTCTTCAGCCCCTCTCCTCTCACTGGTGCATTGCATCTATAACAAGAAAACCTTTGATATTCTGGTATACGGTAACGGATAATATGCAGGCACTAGATAACTGTGCAGTTGAAATGGAAGTAATTCAAATGGAACCATCCAGATCATGGGCCCTAAGATGGATTTTTAAAAAAACCAGAATTTACACTGATTTAATTTTCTAGCTCCAAAGCACTCACATTGGAGAACAAGCGGCACACTTCAGGAATGACTTCAACCAGTAGATCTGCACCCTTACGGTAAACCAATCTACTTATCACAACTATAACAATTTCATCATAGCTAACTCGCTTCGGAGCAGGCTTAAACATAGCAGTGTCCACAGCGTTTGGTATTACGAAGACCTTTTCTGGAGGTAACCCTGACCGGAGGACCGTGTTCTCCTTGCTTGTATGAGAAACACATATTGCTTGATTCACATCCGCTAGAGTAAATTGCAGCACCTTATTCATGTGGATGCTTCCAATGTCAGCAAAACCATAGAGTGAATGATCGGTGAATACAACTTTATATCCCATAGTCCGTGCATGCATTAAAGCTTCATGACAAAGAGTGGAGAAAGCTTGGTGTCCGTGCACCAATGATATTCTCTCCCGAATTAGAATTGTTCGTATAATCGGAAGTGTTCCATAGAAGGTTGGCAATGTATTCTGCATGATGAATGGCCTCCACGGTACATAATAGACTTTCAAACCACCAGTCATGTATCGTACTCCAGAACGTTTCCCATAGGCGTGCGTCATAACTATCACCTGAGCTACCATATAATCAAAAGCTAAGAGAAATTTAAAAAATAAATATATTTTAATGCATGCATTTCCATGAATAATTGAGCAATATTTTAAAGCTCTGCTGGGACCACATACACCTTTACATGTGACACCACGTGCCAACCTGACATGAATAGGGAACGTCCAAATCATGCATCCAGTTGACCCCACTAACAGATGACCCAGCATGAATTCAGGGCCATGCATTCAGCATGGACTGTTTGCAACTTTTTTGTAACCATCAATCATTTTTGTACATGTGTCCCTCACCTGATAAGTTGATCAGCCAGATTTTATGGCCAGGTCATCCAAAAGGTAGTGCACACCTGATGCCCACATATAAAAGTGGATGTAGGCTTACTAAAACTTATGTTTATATTACAGCACCCTTTCTTATATTTGGCTGCATTTGGATGCACAATTGATTTAAGTTGCAATAATTATGTTGCAAGAAAGTAATATTATGGAAGTTAGTCCCATATTCTGATTACAATCTTTTTAAGTTGGACTTGAAAGTTCAAAGTTGCAACAACATTGAGACAAGTCACATTTCTATTTTATTTTTTTAAAATATATTGTATTCATTCATTTTCACTTTGTTGCAACTTATAGAGTGTTTGGATGTCTTCAAAAGGCAGGTTGGAGAGGACCATTTTCTGCCACTAACCACACAAAACAGACAATCCATTTTGCTGCTACTGCAGATTCATTATTCTGAGTCTCTTTAATGGAAAACAGATACCCTATCAATACATAGTCGTTTTCCATCCTTATTCACCTTTTCTACTGCAGATAACCTCAAAAGGTTTCTACTGAAAACATGGTTTGAGGCCCCACTTCCAAACACGTCCTTTGTTATTGAAATGCAAGTCAATTCTGCATCCAAACACACCTAAACCATCCCCAAAATCTCCGAAAAAGAAGTAGCAATAGAATCTGCATGTAATGAAATGCAACAAATAGAGTTTTATCAGCAACCAAAAAAAAAAAAAAAAAGGTAGTATCTCCTCTAACCTTGTGACCAAGCTTAAGCAAGCATTGTGATAGATAGTAGATGTGATTCTCCACACCACCAAAGTTGGGGTAGAAAAAATCCGACACCATCAAAATGCTTTGCCTTTCCTGTTCTACCATTGTGTTCAAAGACACAAAACTCCTGCAACAAGCATGAATCTACTTTAACATGAGTGCCATTATGATGCTCATACCATGGATATCAAATGCAGTTCATGCCTCACCGTACATGTGACACTCATGTAAGGTGACTGGGACTTATGAATCTGGTGGGCCACCATGTGGTTGGATACATTCATACAGGCCAAGATGGCACGGGCCATCAAGTTGTAGGTTTATTGTGGACCATTGCAAGGAGTGCACAAAATGACAATTTTTCAGACCACCGATCAGATGCCTAGCACAGTCCAATCCCTTTGATTTTGGATATGACCTATCCACAAGCTATGCTACAAAATCAATAGGCCTGATTACCATACATAACTGCTACATATCTAACAGAAATGTTTTGGTCTTGCATTAAGGAACTCCACAATGAAGTGGCAGCATAGTAGCATTCCTCAGTACTTAAATGCAGTTATCTTTTGATCAGAGAAAATAAAAGGGTAGGTGATGCATACATGAGATGAGAATCAACAGAGGAAACAACAAACTATTGGGAAAGATAATCCTCCCGAATTCCAGATGAATGTGTCTTCAAAATCCTCCTATAAGTATTTACCAAAAACTATTTACAAATATTCTGTAGAATCCAATCTTTTTTCTTCATTAATCCTTAATGATGGATTAGTTCTACAATGAAACTAGCTAGTAGAGGAAGGAGAAACACATGTTGATGGGAGATACATAACCAATGACCCAAAGATCTGCATAGAATCCTCAAGCCTTGAGCCCTCCAAGTGGGACCCATGGCACCGAAATCCCGACACATTGATGAGATGGGCCACAATGAATGTAGACCATAACCAAAAAAATTTGCACCCATATTGGAAAATCCTTCCAACCCATACAATTTATAGTTTTTTCTGTTGAACGTGGGCATCACTGTATTCTTTTCCTTTCTGTTTATTGCAGCCCACCGATTGAAGGGATCCGGCAATTCCATAAGGGAGATTTTCAGGGCATCCCCCATTTGTGGTGGGCCCATTTTCTCAATGGACAGGATCACAGACTATGTCAGGACCATGTAATTCCTCTTAGAAGATTTTGAGTTTGCAAGCAAAAAAGAAAGCACTATGAATTTCCAATTTACATAACTGAATATGAATTATACCTCTTAAACCATGTCTCCAAAAGTGAAAGTAGACCGTGCCCTGAAAATCTCAATGAAAAGACAATCCTAACGTTTCAATTCATGACCTGCAAATAGATGGTCAAGGAGAGAGATAAAACAGCAGTCAGCATTCAACTGAAAAAGGGGTTCAAAATGGGTGCCAAGGATCTTGGAACCTAGCAGTGTTGGGCATGGGCCCTCCACCATCAGCCCCAACAGACTAAAGATTTGGATTGTTACACCATTTGCCTTGTTCCATGTATACATATCAATCCAACTGTTCCATGGCCCCCTCCAACTGTTCACAACATAGTTCAAAATTTGGTGACTCGACTCGAAACTTGGCCAAATCAACTCAACTCTGCCAAAAAATGAGCCAAGTTACTATGAAACTCGCTTGCGAGTCACTAGCCAAGTTGATGCGTCATTAAATAAAAATATATTTGGTGATAGGTGGGATTAGAACTCAAAACCCCAACCACTAAGGCAGTAGTGTTTACCAGCAGGCCAAGCAGTACCTTTGATTATGCTTCCCTTTTTTTTTCAAGGATAATAGATTTACTCTGTTAAGAAAGCTGCTAAGAAATTCAAAGCAATGAAGAATACAAAAACTACAACCCAATCATGAACGCAACTGCAGACACATCTACATTTTTAATTCCAACTGCCCATTCTAGAACATCTCTCTTGGACTTCCAAAGGACTTCTTCCCAAGGCCCTTCTCTGTTCATATAAGAGCACCTATAATGCTCCCCCCAAATATTCCATAAAACAGCTAGCAAAAGCAGGCACCAAAAGACTAATTTTTCTTTAGGAAGAAACATGCCATGCCAAACCCAAAAAAAGCTCTTCAAATGACTTTGGCATCACCCAATCCACTTCAAAGAAGCAAAAATCACATACCATACCTGTCGCGCTAAGGGACAGTGAATGAAAAGATGATCAATTGATTCTGCATTGTTCATACAGATAAGACATACATTGGAGAAAATCATTGCCCTTTTCTGAAGATTATCTATGGTAAGAATCCTCTTTCTTCCCACCAACCAAGCAAATGACACCACCTTAGGAGGTCCACCGGAGAACCAGAAAGCATGAAAGACCATATTTCTTCTCAAGGTGTACTATTATACCTATTGATTATGTCTCAGTTAATGTCACATTCTATGAAAGTACCCCTTAGTTTTCTGAAGATGGCAAGTCATAGCGATTTGAAGAATGTCTGTTACTCTTCCCATTGTGCCTGACACAGAACTTACATCGAAAGAAATGTTTGTAAAATGTTTAGTTTCGCCATTGCGAGTATACTCCAAATGTCCCAAGTGCAGTAATGGAATTCATCCAATTGAGGCTTCTACCAATAATCTGAATGTCTCTGACATCTTTAGCATCTAATGAAGACAGCTTACCCATCGCTCTTTGCAAGGGTAGACGTTCTTGCACTCAACATCTTCTTTCTCATTTCGTTTCTTTCCGCTGGGTTATCTCCCTCTTTCCGCAAATTTGGTTTGGCCTTGCCATTTGTGTTTTTCCTCATTCTTTCCAAAATGCTTCCAATCGTGATGGATACAAAGGAGCTATGGAAGATGAGATGGTTACTCTCCATCACAATCAAACTTGGATTCAAATTGATCTTAACTGATGGAAAACACACGGTTGTGTGTCAATGGATGTATACAGTTAAGTACAATCCTAATGATAAAGTGGAACACTTAAAAGCTCGGTTAGTTGCTAAAGGGTACTTTCAAACCCAAGGAATCGACCATCTTGAAGCATTTTCTCTGACAGTAAAGCTTAATTCTATGCAAGTAATCATTTCGGTTGCCATAAATTTGGATTGGTAGTTATACCCCAGCTTGATGTGAAAAATGTGTTTCTTGATGGTAATCTTGCTGAACAAGTCTATGTGAAGCAACTCTCTGGCTTCATTGCTCAAAGGGAGAAAGTTCGTCATCTTAAGTCCATTTGTGGTCCAAAACAATCCCCAATAGTTTGGTTCGACAAATTCAATACAGTGGTGTTTGAATATGGAATGGAATGGAATCAAGCTGACCATTCCGTCTTTATGAGGCGAAGTGAGGCAGGTGTCATTGTCTTAGTAGTGTA
Source organism: Magnolia sinica (assembly GCF_029962835.1). NCBI lineage: Eukaryota > Viridiplantae > Streptophyta > Magnoliopsida > Magnoliales > Magnoliaceae > Magnolia > Magnolia sinica. The sequence continues at coordinate 113,503,947 of NC_080573.1, read as the reverse complement.
TGTAGATGATGCCAGTGACAATGCGAGTATTGACAAGTTGAAGACATTTTTTTGCAGCAACACTTCTATACAAAGACTTGGGCCATCCTCGATACTTACGTATTGAAGTAACAAGATCTAAGGTGAGAAATAATTTATTGCAACGAAAATATGTGATGGATTTAATGGACGAAACTGGCCTTCTGGGAGCCAAACCAGCTAAAACGCCTGTGAACCCAAATCAGAAGTTTAGCCTGGACCAAGGAGAATTTATTGATGATCTGGGAAAATATCATCGACTTGTTGGATAAAATTGATTTATTTAATGATCACCCAACCTAATATCACTTTTGTTGTAAGCGTGGTCGGCTATTTTATGCAAGCTCATTGTGTTCCTCATATGCAAGTCATGTTCCATGTACTCAAATACATAGAGGGAGCTCATGGTCATGGTACCATACTCTATACAAGCCCAATGATCAAATTCAAGTAGACGGGTATTCAGATGCAGACTGGGCTTATTCTCCATTTGACAAATGATCTATTGTGGGCTATTATACTTTTGCATGAGGTAACCTGGTTACGTGGAGATATAAGAAATAAAGTGTGTGGCCCATTCAAGTGTAGAGGCAAAGTATAAGGCAATGGCTCATGCAACGTGTAAGCTTATTTGGCAGAGTTGTTGTCCACACGCGGGATCATCTTTTAGCTCAGGTTTTTATCCTCTTTTATCCTCTCATAGTCATTTTTTCATGAATCCTAACCCTATATTACATGATCCCTAATTGATTTGCCCCTTTTTATCACCTTAGGGTTCCTTGAATTGAAATTAGGGAATCCCTTGGATTAGGGACTGATTTTTATGCATGAGTAGTTGATTTTATTTCCCTTTGATATTGTTTGGTTTATAATTTTATTGGTCCAGTCCTAGCCTGTGTTGGCTTGGACCCGCATAGATTCCCCTTTAATTGAATGTTTGGATTTTCATGTGGGATGTGGAATTTGTGTGATTGTTTCTGAATTGGTGTGATCTAAGCCTGCAATCTTGCATATCATATTTAATTTTCCATGTCCTGCATCAAATTTGGTATCAAAGCCTAGGGTTCTTATAGGGGAATTCACCACATATTTAGGGTTTAGTTTGTTTGAGTCCTTCATGCATTCAGTCCATCATATATAGCTGAATTTTAGTAACAGTGTGTAGTCTCCTTCATATAGAGTCTCGTAGGGTCATTTAGTTTTTAGACGCATATAGTTGTCATAACAGGTCTTTAGGTTGAGTAAGTCAGTGTATGCCCACACGTACGGGTCGTGGTTTCGGTTTGCACCCTACACTAAACATGGAACAATTGCAAGAGTCACTAAACAAGATATCTCAGACGTTGGAGTCTATGATTAAGCGCTTGGAAATGGACCAATGCTGTGAACAGCTTGATGTACGCATTACCCGACTAAAGACCATCGCTAGGACAAACCCCACCATTGGGGTAGATGTCCAATCTCAAGCAGGTGGCCTGGAGGATACACCAATGAATGGAGTTAGTCAAGGAATCAATTATGGGTGTGCACCCAGGCACCCACCCCATGAGAGACATAAAGACCACTATTTTGAGGGGTACAACATGTGTGGCCTTGTGGCTGGAGAGAGTGCACCAGCGGCTAGTGTAGAGTTACCTACTGAGGCCATTCCGGTAATGGATGAGTTACGTGATATCTTTCCTGATGATCTACCGGATGAGTCCCCTAGGAAGGATATAGAGCACACCAGAATATGGGACATCGTAATACCTACAACCGAGTTCACGTTGAATAAGTTTGTCGATAGGTCCACAGGTCTAAGTCCTTGTGAAGTCGTTACTGATTATAAACCTAGGAAACTTATTAATCTTGTCCCTATGTCACTGTCCCATAAGCCGTCAGAGTCTGCAGAGTCTTTTGCGCATCACATTCATTCATGGCATCAAGAAATCAGGCAGAAGATCATGACTAATAATGAACATTGCACATTTTATACAGACCAATATAAATATTTCAAAGGATTCAATATTGGGGACTCTGTGATGGTCTGCATCAGGCCCGAGCGGTATCCTTCGAGGGTCGTTCGTAAGTTACACGCGTGTAGCGCTGGACCCGTCAAAATTATAAAACGAAACGGTCTCAATGTGTATGAGATAGATCTTCCACCTTCCATGAAAATTAGTTTCACATCTGATGTGGAGGATTTAGTTACTTTTCAGAGGACCACTGATACTTTGTCCGCCCCTTCGCCCACCCATCCTGATTCCTCATATTTATCCCTTGAACCATGGCCCCTTTCCAACCCATTTTTCCAACCTCTACCTCCCATATCTACTTTTCCTAACCTTTCTTCCCAGCCTCTACCTCCCATACCTACCCTTCTCGACCCATTTTTCCAGCCTCTACGTCCCATACCTACCCATCCCAACCCATTTTTTCAGCCTCTACCTCTCATATCTATCCTTCCCAACCCATTTTTTCAGCCTCTACGTCCCATACCTACCCGTCCCAACCCATGTTCCCAGCCTCTACCTCCCATACTTACCCATCCTGACCCATCTTCCCAGCCTCTACCTCCCATACCTATCATTCCCGACTCATTTTCCCAGCCTCTATCTCCCATACCTAACCTTCATACACCCAAAAAGAAAATAGAGGATATCCAGGACCATCAGATAGTTTCAACGTCGGACGGCGGGTTTTAGAAGTACGTGGTTAAATGGAAGTTACGCCCAGCTTCAGGCAGCACGTGGCTCACTGAGGAGGAGCTTCAGAGACTTGATCCTGACATCCTGAAGCGGTTCAGGAGTTTTATTTCTCCAGTGGCGAAATCTTTACAGCCGGGGAGAATTGATGGGGACATCACGCGCACTCACACCGCCCCCCTACGCACGTACGTACGTAAATGGAGGACCCAACCATCGATCTGCCTCGATGACGACGTCCAGGGAGGGCCTCCTAGCTAGAAGTCAAGTTTTGGTTCAGAAAAGTGGCCCGATAGTCAAGAAAAGCCCACCATGAGATCTCATGATCGTGGCCCACTCGTCAGATTGGTTTTATATTTTAGGTTTTGCTTATTGTTATTATTTAGAACATCGTGAATGCTTTAGATTTCCTCGTTTGGTTTTTATTTTAGTTTACTTCATCGCCAGGTAATAGGTGTCGCACATGGTGCGAGTTTTTGGGTATAGGGTTCTCCCTATAAATAGGCACTCCTTGTAGTTTTTTTTCATTCATTGAAGTTAATAAAAAAATTCCTGCTTTATTTTTCTGCTCTCTTCGAGAGTTGTGGAAGAATTCAAAAGTGGGTGTGAAGCCCTCCCTTTTCGAAGGGCTAACTACCGTGGTGCGAAGCCACATCGATCCCAATTCACCCCCATCTTCCATCATCTTTTTTTTCCATCTTCCCCCACCATCCGTACTTCGAATTTGTCCTTTTGTTGCATCAGATTTCTTCATTTCAGATTTCAGCCCGCAGGCGAGCTGAAACTTCGGCGGAGCACTACGCACAAACCGTACATCGGATCGAGCTGAAATTTGGAGGTTTTGGAGTCCATCCCTGGCCGACCAGGGCCAAGGTGGCCTTTTTCTGAATAGTGGGCCCCACACACGTGCGGCCGGGATCACACACGTCCATCTGGACCATTGTTGCTGTCCACACGCGGGATCATCTTTTGGTTCAGGTTTTTATCTTCTTTTATCCTCTCATAGTCGTTTTTTTTCATGAATCCTAACCCTATATTACATGATCCCTAATTGATTTGCCCCTTTTTATCACCTTAGGGTTCCTTGAATTGAAATTAGGGAATCCCTTGGATTAGGGACTGATTTTTATGCATGAGTAGTTGATTTTATTTCCCTTTGATATTGTTTGGTTTATAATTTTATTGGTCCAGTCCTAGCCTGTGTTGGCTTGGACCCGCATAGATTCCCCTTTAATTGAATGTTTGGATTTTCATGTGGGATGTGGAATTTGTGTGATTGTTTCTGAATTGGTGTGATCTAAGCCTGCAATCTTGCATATCATATTTAATTTTCCATGTCCTGCATCAAAAGCACTATGAATTTCCAATTTACATAACTGAATATGAATTATACCTCTTAAACCATGTCTCCAAAAGTGAAAGTAGACCGTGCCCTGAAAATCTCAATGAAAAGACAATCCCAACGTTTCAATTCATGACCTGAAAATAGATGGTCAAGGAGAGAGATAAAACAGCAGTCAGCATTCAACTGAAAAAGGGGTTCAAAATGGATGCCAAGGATCTTGGAACCTAGCAGTGTTGGGCATGGGCCCTCCACCATCAGCCCCAACAGACTAAAGGTTTGGATTGTTACACCATTTGCCTTGTTCCATGTATACATATCAATCCAACTGTTCCATGGCCCCTCCAACTGTTCACAACATAGTTCAAAACTTGGTGACTCAACTCGAAACTTAGCCAAATCAACTCAACTCTGCCAAAAAATGAGCCAAGTTACTATGAAACTCACTTGCGAGTCACTAGCCAAGTTGATGCGTCATTAAATAAAAATATGTTTGGTGATAGGTGGGATTAGAACTCAAAACCCCAACCACTAAGGCAGTAGTGTTTACCAGCAGGCCAAGCAGTACCTTTGATTATGCTTCCCTTTTTTTTTCAAGGATAATAGATTTACTCTGTTAAGAAAGCTGCTAAGAAAATCAAAGCAATGAAGAATACAAAAACTACAACCCAATCATGAACGCAGCTGCAGACACATCCACATTTTTAATTCCAACTGCCCATTCTAGAACATCTCTCTTGGACTTCCAAAGGACTTCTTCCCAAGGCCCTTCTCTGTTCATATAACAGCACCTATAACGCTCCCCCCAAATATTCCATAAAACAGCTAGCAAAAGCAGGCACCAAAAGACTAATTTTTCTTTAGGAAGAAACATGCCATGCCAAACCCAAACAAAGCTCTTCAACTGACTTTGGCATCACCCAATCCACTTCAAAGAAGCAAAAATCACATACCATACCTGTCGCGCTAAGGGACAGTGAATGAAAAGATGATCAATTGATTCTGCATTGTTCATACAGATAAGACATACATTGGGGAAAATCATTGCCCTTTTCTGAAGATTATCTATGGTAAGAATCATCTTTCTTCCCACCAACCAAGCAAATGACACCACCTTAGGAGGTGCACCGGAGAACCAGAAAGCATGAAAGACCATATTTCTTCTCAAGGTGTACTATTATACCTATTGATTATGTCTCAGTTAATGTCACATTCTATGAAAGTACCCCTTAGTTTTCTGAAGATGGCAAGTCATAGCGATTTGAAGAATGTCTGTTACTCTTCCCATTGTGCCTGACACAGAACTTACATCGAAAGAAATGTTTGTAAAATGTTTAGTTTCGCCATTGCGAGTATACTCCAAATGTCCCAAGTGCAGTAATGGAATTCATCCAATTGAGGCTTCCACCAATAATCTGAATGTCTCTGACATCTTTAGCATCTAATGAAGACAGCTTACCCATCGCTCTTTGCAAGGGTAGACGTTCTTGCACTCAACATCTTCTTTCTCATTTCGTTTCTTTCCGCTGGGTTATCTCCCTCTTTCCGCAAATTTGGTTTGGCCTTGCCATTTGTGTTTTTCCTCATTCTTTCCAAAATGCTTCCAATCGTGATGGATACAAAGGAGCTATGGAAGATGAGATGGTTACTCTCCATCACAATCAAACTTGGATTCAAATTGATCTTAACTGATGGAAAACACACGGTTGTGTGTCAATGGATGTATACAGTTAAGTACAATCCTAATGATAAAGTGGAACACTTAAAAGCTCGGTTAGTTGCTAAAGGGTACTTTCAAACCCAAGGAATCGACCACCTTGAAGCATTTTCTCTGACAGTAAAGCTTAATTCTATGCAAGTAATCATTTCGGTTGCCATAAATTTGGATTGGTAGTTATACCCCAGCTTGATGTGAAAAATGTGTTTCTTGATGGTAATCTTGCTGAACAAGTCTATGTGAAGCAACTCTCTGGCTTCATTGCTCAAAGGGAGAAAGTTCGTCATCTTAAGTCCATTTGTGGTCTAAAACAATCCCCAATAGTTTGGTTCGACAAATTCAATACAGTGGTGTTTGAATATGGAATGGAATGGAATCAAGCTGACCATTCCGTCTTTAAGAGGCGAAGTGAGGCAGGTGTTATTGTCTTAGTAGTGTGTGTAGATGATGCCAGTGACAATGCGAGTATTGACAAGTTGAAGACATTTTTTTGCAGCAACACTTCTATACAAAAACTTGGGCCATCCTGATACTTACGTATTGAAGTAACAAGATCTAAGGTGAGAAATAATTTATTGCAACGAAAATATGTGATGGATTTAATGGCCGAAACTGGCCTTCTGGGAGCCAAACCAGCTAAAACGCCTGTGAACCCAAATCAGAAGTTTAGCCTGGACCAAGGAGAATTTATTGATGATCTGGGAAAATATCATCGACTTGTTGGATAAAATTGATTTATTTAACGATCACCCAACCTAATATCACTTTTGTTGTAAGCGTGGTTGGCTATTTTATGCAAGCTCATCGTGTTCCTCATATGGAAGTCATGTTCCATGTACTCAAATACATAAAGGGAGCTCATGGTCATGGTACCATACTCTATACAAGCCCAATGATCAAATTCAAGTAGACGGGTATTCAGATGCAGACTGGGCTTATTCTCCATTTGACAAATGATCTATTGTGGGCTATTATACCTTTGCATGAGGTAACCTGGTTACGTGGAGATATAAAAAATAAAGTGTGTGGCCCATTCAAGTGTAGAGGCAAAGTATAAGGCAATGGCTCATGCAACGTGTAAGCTTGTTTGGCAGAACACGTCAACGAGTAAATTGGGATTTATCATTGATTAATCTAATTTATCACAAGAGAACTAAGCACATCGAAGTTTTTTTTTTTTTTAAGGTGATGATTTTAATGCAAGGCCAAAGCTGATCAAACCAAAAAAAGGGGATAAGAACCCTTGCCTAAAACCTTTAAGGCTAAGGCCCACCGCATTACATTCAATTTAGCCATTGCTAAAAATCCTCAATACCTACCTAATATGGTTCCTAAAACAACAATTTTTCCTTTCCCCCCAAATGAACAAATGCCAAGCAACAATGAAAGTCTCCTTCTTCTTCTTTTGTTTTGAGAGAGAGAGAGAGAGAGAGAGAGAGAGAGAGAGATGACAAAAACTTTGTTGAAAAGAATACAACAGCGCTACTACAAAAGCAAGGCATCAAGATCAGCAGGACTGACTAATTTTACAAAGGAAGCCCACTCCGAAACAAACACTTTCTACTAAACATATGGCCTCATTAATTGAAGACAGCTTGTACTGAAAGCACCGGTCATTTTGAATCTTCCAAATAACCCAAAAGATTCCCATTGGACTCAGCATCCAAACTACTTTGCGAGATTTACCGGCAATACCCACATGCCAAGACCACAAAAGATGATCAATAGACATCGGCATCACCCAGGATACAGGAAAAAGGAGATGAAAGTACTCCCAAACTTGATGAGTAAAAGGGCAATGGATAAAAAGATGGTCAATTGTTTTAACATCATGCACATCAAACATATGTTTGGAACCCTTCATATATATATATACATGAATAAGAGATCACCTTTGAAGATTATCGATGGTCAACACTCTCTTCCTACCCAAAAGCCAAACAAAAGTTGCAACTCTTGGGGGAGCTCCATAAGACTACTGATGAATGGAAAGGAAGAAGGGGAGGATGGCTTAGAGATCAGCCGGTAAGACGAACGAACCAAGACAATACCCGAACTGGGGGCTCTCCAAACCATCGCATCGACTTCGGAGGGCAAAGGAACGTAAAGCTTTAAATGATTGAGCAAGCTAAAAAAAAAATCCTCCAATTCTTCATCCATAGATTTTTATGACATGGAGGAGACCAAACCGCCACACCGCCGCTTAGGGAAAAGCATTGACTCACAAGAATAGACATCTCCATGACGGGATGAGCAATCCTCAAGAAAAGACCTTGACAGGGCTGATACCCACACCAAATATCAACCCAAAACCGAATATGGTTCGCTCTACCAAGAGAAAAAGAAATACCTTCTTGAAACCTATGCTCGGTGGAAACAATCGCCTTCCAAATGTATGAGGCACGATAAAGAAAAGAAGATCTTATGCTCCAATCACCCATCTAAGTATCGTATTTGGAAACAAAGAGATGCCTCCAAAATTTGCCTGCCTTGGAGCCAAACCTCCAATGCCATTTGCCAAGAAGAGCAATATTCATAAGACCCAAATCTTTCAAACTGGCTCCTCCTTCATTGAGAAGTTTACAAACTTCTTCCCATCTAAGCAAAATAAATTTCTTGCTATCCGCAGCCCCTTTCCACAATAAATCTCTTCTTAATTTATCAAGCCTATCTAACACCAATTTTGAACATTTGAATAGGGACATGAAGTATACCGGCGCGTTGGAAAAAGCCACCTTGATGACAGTTAAACAACCTCCCAAGGAGAGGTAACGGGGCTTCCAACTTGATATCTTACTTTCGAAGCTTTCAATAACTTAATCCCAAAGGTGTTTTGTTGGTTTTCCTATGCATAAAGGCAAACCAAGATAAGATGAAAGAAAAGATCATTGCTTACAACTGAAAACATCCACCAATTGCAATAAATCCTCACTTGCAACGTGAATACCTAGCAATTCGGTTTTAGAGATATTAACATTAAGGCCCGAACTACTTCAAAGTCCCCATATTGTCCCCCTATCTTTCCCACTCCTCACCCATGCCAAGCTAATAGGAAATTCTCAATTGAATCCAACATCACCCACGGCACGCCAAACAAGACAAATGAGCTATCCCACACTTCCTTGGAGAAAGAGTAATGGATAAAGAAACTCCTTGGCGAAAAAGCAATGGATGCAAAGATGATCAACCGATTTCTCATTTACCATACACATCACACAAACATTCAGTAGCACCATCATCCTCTTTCGAAGATTATCAATAGTGAGCACATTGCTCCGTCCCACAAGCCAAACATGAGTGGCAACCTTGGGAGAGGCACCATATTGCCACACAACATCAGTGTGACGAAACTGCACTTCTATCAAAGACACGATGATTACTTTTTATAAGGAATTAACAAAGAAATGGTCAGACTTCTCTTTGTTCCACACCATTGCGTCCATGTCTCCCGCCAAAGGAATAATGTTCCATCGGCCGCTCTAAGAGTTTAACGAAATCTGACAACTATTTTGTATGTTAGACTCCTACGACAAGGGGAAGCTCAAAGCACCTCCATCTCCTGAAAATGTGAAACATCGCACAACCGAGATATTCGCCTCTAAGACAATTTTAGCTAGCCTTGGAAAGTCTTCCCGCAATGCTTTCTCACCCAACCAAACATTCTCCCAGAAATGTATCCTCTTACCATCATTCAAAGAAAAACCCACCCCCTCCAAAAACTTTAGCCCCAACCCAGCCATAGACATGCATAAAGACAATGCCATATATAGAGATGAGTCCCTAGTCCACCCCATGTTCGAAATATCGGTATCGCGTTATGTATCGCATCCTTGGGATACAGATACGTATTGGATATCGCATGGGATGTATCATTTGTATCGGGTAATTTATCGCACTTTTTGGGAAACATGGGGAAACATTGGGAGAATGATTGAATTTTTCAATGAAACTTCAAGAATTGTTTTAAAAAAACCTGAATATATACTTTTAAATCATGACATCTCAAGAAAGGAGTGCACATAATAGGTTTCCTTTGCATAAGGTCCTAAGCTATGCATTGTCTGTCTGAACTAATGCAACTATATTCAAATTGAATGCATGACATTTAGAGTCTATGTGATGATCATTTCATCAAACACTCCTAAATACGTAGAAATTAGTCTCCATTGGCAGCTACTTGAAAGAAATTTTTTAAAAAAGATTAATATTTTAATAAAAAATTTATTAATTTTAATTAAAGATGTTTTTTATTTTTCGAAAATTGACAAGGAATTAACAAATCAGTAGATCAGCCCTCATACATACTCGATTTCATGTTTGGAGTGCAAAATTGCAAGCAATTTGGTAGAAATTGGGAAATTTTCGAATTTCTCCATTTTTTTCCCAAATCAAACCACCTACACTCAAATTTCAAAATTAGAGTGTAGGTGATGATCATTTCATCAAATACTCCTACATACTTCGAAATTAGTCTCAATAGATACCTAGTTAAAGGAAATTTTTGAAAAAAAAAACATGGAGAACATGTATAACCAATGGATATCAAAATCAAAGCTCCAACTGACGCAGGACAGCCCTAATTATGATGCATGCTCATGGAGATAATTAAACAACGGAAATAAAAGGAATAAATGATCTAAAATTCTAACAATAATCATCATAACTGAGAAAATCATAAAGGAAACATGCAATGGAGCGGACCATCACTACAACCATGGAGTATGGAATTCAATTACTACTTAGGTTGGATCCGGCGAGGGATGAGACCTCCCGATCTTGCATGGTCACACCCAATCGATCAATGAAGATCACTAGTCCGAATAACCAAGAAGTTTCTCGGATTAGGGATTTGAGAATTTGGGGATTTAGGGTTTAGATCGGTTCTCAAGATTTTGATCAAAGAGGAATTAGCCAAAACAAAAAAAATAGAAGAAAGAAAGTTATTACCTTGAGAAAGTTGGAGGGGCACAAGAAGAAATTAGAAGAAAAAGATCAAGGGGAGAGAAGAAGCACCATTAGAGAGAAGAGAGGAAGGAGGCAACCAAAGGGTTTGCTTTTCATTCATCAATAGTTGAAATTCGTGTTTAGGGCTTTACCCCACTTAAATAAGCACATAAAGACATAAAATTACTAAAATACCCCTAGGATAAGCAAATAAAGATATAAGATTACTAAAAGACCGCTAACTAAGTCAAAAAAACGTGCAAATAACATAAGTATGGGAAAGTTTGGGCGCTCGGTCCTCTTTCTCCAATCTTCCTTCACATGTGTCTTCCCTAAGTGGGGTCTTTTATATGTCCAATCACATGTGAAAGGTCTTCAGCTCCTCAATATTCGCCTATCCACAAGGATGGCACTTGTGGTTGGCGCTTTCTTCGTTGGTACACCTTGAATGCACCTGTGTCCGCATCACCAACTCCATGATTTTTCATGCAAAACATGAAGAACCAATGGATTTATAACCATTTTACACTGATTTAACATAATTTCAACAAAAAAAAGGGATCGGAAATTGAAAATGCTCATTGAATCGAACATGTGGGATATATCGGCACTACCTGTGCATTTCCTATCGCACAGGTGGGATACAAGATATATCGTGGGATATATCAGTTGATATCGTCGATATTTAAAACATCGAGTCCACCAGCCCTCTACCTGAAACCCATACTTCCTTGCTATAACCTCTTTCCAAAGATTGTCATCCTTCAACCCAAACATAGCCATTTTCCTAAAAGAGCATATTGGCGGAGTTCATAACCTCCAATTTCCCTAAACCAGCTTCCCCTTCATCAAAAAGTTCACACACGTCATCTCATTTCATCAAATAAAACTTATGCTTCTCTTCAGCTCCATGCCATAAGAAATCCTTCCTAAGCCGCTCCAATCTATCCAAAATGAATTTCCGACATCTGAAAAGAGACTTAATTAAATTGAAAGATTCGACATTGCTGCCTTTATTAGATTAGTCCTAACGAGACAGTTTGTGATGAATTACAGAAACATATTTGGTCGATATTAAAAAGAAGTGCCCAATTAATATGTAAATGACACTATTAATATAAATGTTTCATTGAAAGAATACACATGGATATCTTTCTATGTACCATTAACATTCCCAGAATAAATGCACAACTTTTCCTTGGATCAACAAAAAAATTATCGAAAAAGACATTTACAATGATGAAAGAAATAAAGAAGGAATTGATGAACATGTCAACCTTCCTCCTAAGGAAAGATGTATGCTCTTCCATCTTGAGATATTTCCTTCAAATCGCTCAATGACTTTATCCCACAAATGCTTGGTCGGTTCCCTATGCATAGCAGAGGCTGAGATAAGAAGAAGGAAATGAACCCGCACAACAGTCGAATACTTCTGCAAACTTGACCACTTCCTCCTTAGAGAGACGAATGCCCAAGAACTCACTCTTGAGGATTTTACGTTTAATCCCGAAACAACTTCAAAGCATCTAAATATTCCTCAAACTATCCACTTTTGCCCCTTCCACATCACAAAATAGAATAACATTGTCTACATATTGAAAACAAGAAACTTGGAAATATGACTTATCCACCCTAAAACCTTCAATAAGCTCCACGGCTAACCCTTTATCCAACATCTTGCTTAAAGCTTCAGCCACCACCACGAATGAGTAGGGAGAAAGCAGGTACCCCTTGAGCGTCCTCTTAATGCCGAAAAAATATATATATACATTTCGGAGATCCTTTCACCAAGACCAAGAACGACATAACACAATTTCAATTGTTACTTCATTAGAGAAAAAGTTGTAAGTAAGAAAATTTGCATGCCACTTTGTCAAGTCTAAAGATCAATTGGCAGATGTGTTCACTAAGTATCTTGTTCGTACTCATTTGGATCGTCTCATTGTCAAGCTGGGTATTCATGATTTATATGCTCCAATCTCTATGTGGCCCACTTCACATAGAGATTATGGTTTCCATTATTTCATTTCATTATTCCTTTTGTTTAGTCCTTAAGGTGACGTGTTAGCATAAAGTTTAAGCATGTGGGCTTAGGTTATGGACTAACTTAAGCATGGGAGTATTTTTGTACTTTAACATATATTATGGAAGCCCTAATGATAATAAGAGGAGAGGCTAGGGGTTTCACAACTTCTAAGCCTTCTCTCTTCTCTTGCTTCTTCTCATATTCTCTCTCTTTCTACTTCTCAATCTACTCAAGTAACAACAAATGTTTCTTAGAGTAGAAATACATTTCCTAACAAAGAAATATTAAAAGAAGGAAACTAAAACCGATCTAAAAAAGATATTTGGGCCTTTTGTTGTGCACGCACGTGCATTGTTGTCATGTGCGATCACATATGCTATTTTTTGGCATATGCGATCCAAGATAGCATGCGATGGCATACTTTTTTGTGCGATATGTAAGTGATTGCATATGCAAGTATCCGATGGCATACTCCATATGTGATGGCATACTTTGCATGTTGTGCTTTTTTTGTGAATTGTAAATTGTATTTGTAAATTAAGTTGTAACTTGTAACTTAGAAGTTGTTCAAGTTATCATTTATCAATAAAATTTCTACATTTGAAATTTTTAATAGTTAATTCCCTCTTAATGTATTTATTGAATTTTATGTAAATATAATATAAGTAATTAAATATATATAACTTATTTTATAGATGGTCTAATAGTCTTAAACACTAAACTACAATGAAATAGGTTAAAAAAAAAAAATAAATAAATAAATAAAAATCCAATCACTTGTAGTAATTAGGCATAGTTTTTTTCTAATTTTTTAGATTTTTTTTCCTTTTTTATATGTTTTTAAATTTTAATAAAAATAAAAATAAAATAAAATAAAAAAGCCTGATCAATATGTGAACAACATATGCCAATCACATACAATGGCATATGTGATTTGACAACATCGCAAATGTGTTTGCATCACCCATACTCATCAATTATCTTATCAAGATAGCTATTACTCATGTCCATTGCCTGTCCCTTAGTATTTTTTTTTTACAAAGAAGTTGCATTTGATATCCTTGAAAATTGAAATCACCACCAACAAATTCAAATATCATAAAGCACCCCGTGCTAAACACTTGGGCATTAAACTAGCCATTGTATACCAAATTCCCCCATCCTAGCCAGTATATAGTTGCACAAAGCATGAAGCAAAGTGGCAATAATTTCGCGGGTAGAACTGGAGAAGCATCTTGTTAGCCCATAAAAGTCAATAAAATCCTGATCCCGACCGTTCACCATGTCTAGATCACCTCTTTTCATATGCAGATAGTGCCATAGACATCTGTTTCAAAACATTAGCAACTATAAGCCAGCCACTGAAAGCCAAATTCTCCAATACTGGCCAGCATATAGTTTGCAAAAAGCATACAATTGCAATAAATTTGGGTGCAGGAGCAGGAAAGCGTCTTGTTGGCACATAAAAAGTCAACAAAATCCCAATCTAGACCATTCACCATGTCCAGATCACCTCTTCTCATAGGCACATAGTGCCACAGACATCTGTCTCAAAATGTTAGCAAGTATAAACAGCCAGCAAGCAGATATCAGGTGTGACCTCCCATATCTCTATTGATTATTTATTATTGTTTGGATATTTCCCATAACATCTGCATTAACAAAAGAAAGTCCAAACCGCACACCTGGTTAGAAGGATCGTGCCTTCCGCTAGAATTTTCTAATAAAAGTGATTTTCTAGAACCATAAGTAATCCCTGATGGGCCCACTAAATGGCATCAAATTGGCAATTGAACCTATCCGCCTATGCACAACCTTCCCTCCCACCCACCCATCATCATTCATGCAACAGGTCTGATCTTGGACTCGGCAGACGTTGAGTTTGTCGGTGCACAGAAATCTCTGTACAGTGCCAGTCCATAATTCAGTAATCTGGACCGTTGAGCTAATGGGCCCCACCCGATTAGAAGGCTAACGAATTGGTACTGTGGACTGTAACCAAAGAAACACAGGAAGATACCATATTCATCAGAAGAAGAAAAGGGAACCAACACGATTTTAGATCTTCCAATCTGAAGAGATTTTTGGGGTATCCTTCGTACCAGATGGGGGCTGATTGTATCAACGTCGATAATTCCACTTGTCATGGAATGGAACAATACGTGCTTGTGACCTGAACCCTCTAACAGCTTTCCCAACCATCGAAACCTAGAGAGAGAGAGAGAGAGAGAGAGAGAGAGAGATACCGGCCTTCGGCGGCGAGGATCTGATCGACAGTTACCGTGGAGCTCTGGCTGGGGTGTGTGCCAGTGATTGGAATGAATCGGGGTTAGATCGCGTTGTGTCGGGAACCTCGGGTTGAAATTTGGGTCGGGTCGGATAGCGGGTTCGGTCCTCTTAAGGTCACGTCGGGTTCGGGTTGCCCCGTCCGAACGAACACCCGAGTCACTAAGCTCTAGCTATGGTATACAGTAATCGGGTTTTTTTCTTTTTCATTTTTAGAAGGGGGAGTGCAGGGAAATGGATTGGCTACTCCCCGTGCGGCCCTGCCACCAGCCCGGTGGCTGCTGGACGCGGATTTCCTGCGAAAGCCTTTCGCAGGAAGTTCCTGCGCAAGGGTCTGGGTGGGGCCCACTATAATGTATGTGAGAAATCCATTCCGTCCATCCGTTTTGAGATCTCATTTTAGGTGTGAGACAAAAATGAGGGGGATAAAAAACTCAAATGGGTCACACAAGAGGAAAAAATAGGGAAAGAAATTTCTACCGTTGAAATGTTCCCAGTCTCCACCTTGATGTTTATATGTTATCTAAACCGTTTATAAGGTCATTTTCAATGGGATGAAGTGAAAAAACCAAAAATATAGACTGATGCAATAATTTTTTGGCATAAGAATGTTTCAACGGTGCTCACTGAATGATCACTGTTTCCTCTCGTGTGTCCCACATTAGTTCTATATACACCTAATTTTTGACATCAAGTACTTAAATGATCTCTAAAAACGGATGGACGGATTGGATTTATCAAAAAATTGTCGGTGGGCCCCAGTCAGCATTCTTGCGCAGGAACTTCCTGCAAAAGGCTTTCGCAGGAAATCCGCGTCCGTGGCTGCTGGTCGGGGCTCTGTGGGCCCCACCATGGTGTATGTGTTTCATCCATGCCATTAATCCATTTTTATAATCATTTTAGAGTTATCCCAAAAATTAAATGGATATAAATCTCAGATGGACCACACCACAGGAAAACAATAGCGATTGGATATCCACCATTAAAATCCTCCTAAGGCCCACTGTACTGTTTATTTGACATCCAATCTGTTGATTAGGTTATACAGACCTAGATGAAGGGGCAAAAAACAAAGGTCAGCTCAATCCAAAACTTTTATGGCCCCAAAAAAGTTTTTAATGGTCGACGTTCAATCAATACTGTTTCTTGTAATATGGTCCACTTGAGATTGGAATATACCTCGTTTTTGGTCTCACATTACAAAATGATCTATAAAAATAGATAGACAGCATGGATGAAAAACATCCATCATCGTGGGGCCCACAAAGCACCGACCATTAGCCATTGGCTGGTGGCAGGGGACCAGCCAACCCGTTTACGAAGTATACAAAGAGAACGTGAGAGAGAGAAAGGGACGCTGATTGCATATGACACTGCCGTTACTGACCTCGCTACTGGACGGTGCTCCGTGGGCGCCACCATTATGTATGTGTTTTATCCACTCCATTTATCCAATTTGGATAATTATTTTAAAGTATGATCCCAAAAAATTGAATTAGATCTAAATATCAAATGGACCACACCACAGGAAAAAGTGATGATAGAACAGCTGCCATTAAAAACTGCCTAAGGCCCACTGTATTGTTTATTTTCCATCTAACCTATTAATTAAGTCACACGTACCTGGATGAAAGTAAAATACAAATATCAGCTGGATCCAAAACTTCTGTGGCCCAGAGAACTTTTTTATGGTGGGTCTTCAATCACCACTTTTGCCTGTGGTGTGGTCCATATCAGGCTTATACATTTCTCATTTTTTTTGGTTTATGCCCTAAAATGATCTAGGAAAATGGATGAACGGTATAGATAAACCACATACATCATGTAGGAGCCCACACAGCACCGTCCAATGGCCGCTGGCTTAGTGGCAATGTCATACGCAATCCGCGGTACGCAAATCCCGCCAAACGAGCACCACACGGGGTGCTTGGGGCATGGTACTGGGGAGGATGGGATGGAATTAAATAAACATAATTATTACGTATGGCAAGGATGGTCCCTGTTACTATCAAATAAGCTTAATTTCATGTTATGTTTATAATACTGTGCTACATTTAATGAATATACCTACCATCATTTGAAACCATTAAAAATAACATACATGTATTATATCTAAACTGTTCATTTATTTTATTACCTCATTTTATGGCATGTGCCTAAAAATGAGGCAGATCCAAAGCTTATGTGGCTCCAAAAAAGTTTTCAATGGTAGATATTCAATCCTCGCTGCTTTCTATGGTGGGGTCCATTTGAGCTTTATATCTACCTGGTTTTTTTGGCCCATGCTCTAAAATGATCTCAAAAAATGGGTGGATAATAAGGAGATAGCCAACACATCATGGTGGGACCTACACAACTTGCTAACATTAAGTGAAATTCACACAAGACCCAGTGCAATTGGATCTCATCAAATTCCAAGCTTTTCCATTCTTTCCAAACATTGAGTGGAATTGGCACAGGACCAAATGCAATTCCGTCACACCTAATCCTATCAAATACCAATCTATTAGCATGCACCAAACGCCCCCTAAAAAGTAACCGTGGTTACGAATCCCCTCTTTAATCTACCATGAAAGCTCATAGCACTAATAAAATCCTTTCAAGAGTTACATGTGTAACATGTGTGTCACTATACTATTATTCTATTGGGCACATGTCTTATTAATGGCATTCTAAAACAATTAGATTATTAATTGCATCACTATAATTACTTTAATATGATAAGTGTTGTACAAACATTTTTCATGTAAATCAACGGCTAAGAATCATTGGATATTGTGCCTGTGGCCCATTTGAGATTTGAAATTTCATCATTTTATGGTAGAGTATACATTTTAGTGGGCTTATTACAACCATTGCTTCAAACATTACATGTGTTAAATATTAAAGTTGATTTAGTAATTAAATTCAAACCCCATAAATACACCATGTATAATTATTTTTGGATTAAAGTTATTCACAATACCAGATGCCAAACATGATAGGAGGATTTCAAGTTGAGGGGGTTCCTAATCCATGCTCCCAAACAAGCCCAAGGTTTTTGTGTTTCCAATTTTCCAAGCAAAATGACATTTTAAACAATTTGAGTGGCATATAAACATCAAGATAGAGCCGCGAAGACTTCAACTGTGGGCATTTATTTCTTCACCTTTCGCTTTCACATGGCATCATGAGTTTTCTATCCACCTAATTTTTCTGCCGCATATCTAAAAATGAGCTCGCACGTAAGTTCTTTACAAACATCATGGTGGGCCCCACCCAATTTTCAGCACACAAACTTCTGCCTACTGGCGGTTCTCTATATGCCCTACTATAATGTATGTGTTTAATTCAAGCCGTTCAAACTTTTTTCCAAGTGCGTATCAGAGCATGAGTCCAAAATCGAGGCAGATAAAAATCTCAGGTGGACCACACTACAAGAACCAATGGTGATTCAATGTCCACCATTAAAAAAATTTAAAATTTGGGAGCCACAAAAGTTTTGCATCAAGTTAATATTTGTGTTTTCCCTTCATCAGCTGGTTAGATGGCAAATAAAGATTGCAATAGGCCTTACTAAGTTTTCAATGGTAGGTGCTAATCATTGTTGTTTTTATGTGGTGTGGTCCACCTGAGACTTTGATCTGCCTCGTTTTTGGGCTAATGCCCTAAAATGATATTGAAAAATGAATATACAGCAGGGATAAAAACATATATTACGGTGAAGCCCACCGTCCAGTGGTGAATATGCCTGCTGTCAGCATCAATGCCCAATCCGCTTATGGAAAACACAGTAGTTTAATCAACGGCTACATGCAGAGGGACAGACAGAAAAGGGTGCTTATGGTTTATAATGTAACCGGTCTTTTTCTCCATTTGTGCCTCACTCGAGTTATGGATCTACCTATTTTCTAACATGACACCATATCAAGTCAGCACCAAAGGCATAAAGATTGGATTTTCCATGATGGTGTCTTCATCCCAGTCGACCCAAAACCTTTGTTGCATGGCGCTTAGTTGTCGCTGCAATTCAACCCAAAATGGCGTAAACATTAGTAGTAAGAGCCAAGGCTAGTTATACATAACAAAGAGGAAAGTGAGCTATTCATAGTTAACAGTTAATGATGTGTTTCTTGCTATAAAATCTAAACAATCTTTTGCCAATGACATCTTAACCCTTTGATTGACAATAAAAACCGTTGGCGTGAGTTGTATATTAGAGAGATTGTATGAGTAAATGGTAGTTGTAATCCCCTGATTAGAGGTGTAATATACGCATAGCCTAATATAGGCCATACCCAACTACTATATGTAGCCTTCCATCTTTGTACAATAATATACGAAAAATTACAAAAAAATATTCTCTACAAGCTGTCATGGTATCAAAGCAGTCGATCCCTATTCTTTGATATATGTAGCCTCCTAAACCGAAACACCCTACTTCTCCCATAGCCGACACTAATTCCAATCTTGGTGAGTCTCCATCATCTTCTACCTTGATGGAACTGACCATGAAGGTGACTGAAGCTTTGAATAAAGTCTCAATCTCGACACCGACAACAAGCGTAGGCGCTGCACTGATTGAAATCAAATTGGATGGATCCAATTATACTCTCTGGTCCCAAGTGGTTGAGATGTATATCGCAGCCAAAGATAAATTGGGATATATCAATGGTGACCTTCCTCATCCGTCTCCAACGGATTCTACGTTCAGGCGATGGCGAACTGATAATGCAATAGTCAAAGGATGGTTAATCAACTCTATAGAAGCCTCTCTTATCAGTACCTTCATTCGCTATCCAACCGCCAAACAAGTGTGGGATGCTATTGCCACCACATTTTTTTGACGGAAGTGATAACTCCCAAGTCTACGAACTCTAGCGGCGTGTAAGCCAACTGAAGTAAGCTAGTGGTTCGCTGGAAAAGTTCTACAACGAACTGCAGGGACTTTGGCGAGAAATCGATTTTCGTCAAGTGCCAGATTAATGTGCAACACTATAACTCTATCCTTCAAGAAGATAGGGTGTATGTTTTCTTGAATGGCCTTGATGACCGCTTGGACCATATTCACAGTGAAGTATTACAGATGCAACATTTTCCTACGGTAGAGCAAGCATATGCCCATGTCCGTCGAGAAGTTGTCCGACAGGTTGTGATAACAGTAACTGGCGGCGCGAATGACACACCTGAAGCAGTCTTGGCCTCCAAAAGCGTCAAGAATGGCTCGAGTTCTGCCTCAAATGGCGGATCTTTATCTCTAAATAGCAGCAAGTCCAATGCTACTCCACATCAGAAGCAAAAGATCAATACCGAGGGGACAAAATGCTCTCATTGTGGGAACACTAAGCACACCCGTGACACTCGCTTCAAATTGCATGGATATCCAGATTGGTGGCATGATCTTCAAGCCAAGAAGAAGCGTGATGGAGCCACTAATTATGCCAATACTGGTATGGTTGCAATGGCGGTAGTAGAACCGCACTTGTCCCTATTTCCGACTAAACCTCCCACCTCCAATTCAAGTATGGCTCTACTCGGGTTTAAAAGCAGTGATGATTGCAACACATGGATTCTTGATTCCGGAGCAACTGACCATAAGACATTTGATGCACGAGATTTTTGTCAACATACTCCTCCTCGGTGAGATAGTATTGCCAATGCCAATGGGGTTACTTCTTCGGTAAAAAGGGGCTGGCACTGTAATGTTATCATTAGCTTTATCATTATCTAATACCTTACTTGTGTCTTCCCTTTCTCCCAAGATAATATCTGTGAGTCAGATTACTAAAGAGCTCAATTGCACTGTACTAATTTACCCGAAATTTTGTCTTATTCAGGATATTCTCTCGAAGGAGATCATTGGGCATGGTACTAAGAGGGGGGTCTATTATATAAATGATTTCAGCATGGACCGCGTACATCATGTTGGTCAGCCGAGTGATACCAAGGCGAAGCAGATTTGGCTTTGGCACCGTCGATTAAGCCATCCTTCGTTTGGTTATTTGCAACATTTATTTCTTAATTTATTTTCAGAGTTGTCAGTTTCAGATTTTAAGTGTGAGACTTGCCTTTTAGCCAAGAGTCATCGAATATCTTATCCTTTACGTATGAATAAAAGTGAAGTTCCATTTGCTTTAGTTTACTCTGATGTGTGGGGGCCTTCCCCGAAGCCTACTTTGTCTGGTTTCCGCTGATTTGTGATTTTTGTTGATGACTGCACTCGAATGACTTGACCATACTTATTACAACATAAGGATGAAGTCTTTACTGTGTTTCGATCTTTTCATGATATGATTCAAACTAAGTTCTCCGATAAGCTTCAGATTCTTAGGTCTGATAA
Source organism: Magnolia sinica (assembly GCF_029962835.1). Taxonomy (NCBI): domain Eukaryota; kingdom Viridiplantae; phylum Streptophyta; class Magnoliopsida; order Magnoliales; family Magnoliaceae; genus Magnolia; species Magnolia sinica. The sequence continues at coordinate 113,482,611 of NC_080573.1, read as the reverse complement.
TGGTGGCGAGTATGTAAATCATAAATTCCATGCGTATTTCAATCATCATGGATTGATTCATAAGACATCGTGTCCTCAGACACCTCAGCAGAATGGTATTGTCGAGCGAAAAAATCGCCACATTCTTGAAACGGCTCGAGCATTGCTACTTGGACGCATGTTCTGAGCTCCTATTGGCCTGATGCAGTGGCTACTATGGTGCACCTAATCAATTGGCTACCCTCCAAAGTACTCGAGTTTAAGACCCCACTGCAAACTCCGTCAACCTATGTCACCTAACCCACGGCATTGATGCTTCCACCTTATGTCTTTAGGTGTGTTGCCTTTGTTTACTTCTACAAAACTCACTGCACGAAGCTGGACCCGTGTGCTCTTCGATGCCCCTTCTTGGGATATGCCGTCCATTAGAAAGGTTATAGTTGTTATGACCTGACTGCTCGGCGCACCTATGTGATTATGGATGTGTCTTTTCTTGAGACCGACATTTTCTTTCCTGCATCTCATTCTTCTCTTTAAGGGGAGACACGAGATGAAGAGCTGAATTGGCTAAGATTTAACTGATTTGGTGGCATTCAGCATACCACAGAGCCGACTGAGCATACCACAAAGCCGACTACTCAGCCAATCGTTGAGGAACTTATCATAGAGCTGACTCCTGATAAATCTCCTAAAGCTGAAATAGTAGCCCCCCCCCCCCCCCCAAACTCCTCAGTGCCTAACAACCCATCTCCTAAGAATATCACCAAGGTAAGTCCTCCTACCAGACCTCTTGTCTTTAATAACCAGGTTAATCATTGTTATGAGCTACCTTTCAGGCATAATCGTAGCAAACCATCGAATAGATACTCACCTGAGATCGAGGCACAGAGATCAAAATATCCCATTGCCAATTATGTCTCTATAGAGAGACTCTCTGAACCACTCAAAAACTTTGCGAATGATCTATCTTCACACCATATTCCTACAAGTGTCGATGAGGCATTGAAGGATCCAAGATGGGTTCAATCAATGAAGAAAGAAATGGGGGCACTAATGAAGAACGAGACATGGATCCTTGTTCCTTTACCTGAAGGACAGAAGATAGTAAAGTGCAAATGAGTATTCTCTATCAAGTACAAAGTTGATGGAAAAATCGAGCGCTACAAAGTACGATTAGTAGCAAAAGGCTATACTTAAATATATGAGGTAGATTATCAGGAGACGTTCTCACCAGTGGCCAAGTTAAATACCGTTAGAGTTCTACTATCTCTTGCAGCGAACCTGGACTGGCCGTTGCATTAATTTGACGTGAAGAATGCCTTCCTCCATGGAGATCTTGAGGAGGAGATCTACATGAATGTTCCCCCAGGGTATGAGGCGACCTCTGGTAAAGTTGTATGTAAACTACAACGAACACTTTACGGCTTGAAACAATCTCCTCGAGCCTAGTTTGGACAGCTTAACTTGGTTATAAGGAAGTATGCTACAGAGTAATTCAAATCATACTCTCTTCCTGAAACATCAAGGAAGCAAGATAACAACTTTGATAGTGTAAGTAGACGACATGATTATTACGGGAGATGATCAGGAGGAAATCTCGAAACTTCAAGAACAATTGGCAGCCAAGTTTGAAATAAAAATTTTGGGAGGGCTTAAGTATTTTTTGGGGATTGATGTCACTAGATCCAAGCAAGGTATATTTCTTTCTCAACGAAAATATACCCAGACTTATTATCAGAAGTTGGATTACTGGAATGTAAACCTGCAAATACACCAATAGTCCAGAATTACAAACTTGGAGAATACCCCGACCAAGTGCCAATAGACAAAGGAAGGTACCAGAGATTGGTTGGGAAGCTAATTTATCTCTCACATACATGACCTGATATTGCTTATGCAGTGAAAGTAGTGAGCCAGTTTTGCATTGCCCGAGTGAAGATCATATGGATGCGATGATCCAAATCCTCAAGTACCTAAAGTCCTCCCCTGGAAGAGAACTTATGTTCTCAAAGCACAATCATTTAAGGATTGAAGGCGACACAGATGCTGACTGGGCAGGAAATATTTCTGATAGAAAGTCTACTTCGGGGTATTTTACATTTGTTGGAGGGAACTTGGTGACGTGGAGAAGTAAGAAACAGAAGGTAGTAGCATTGTCAAGTGCAGAAGCAGAATTTCGTGGGATGGCTATGGGTCTTTGCGAACTCATGTGGCTAAGAAGACTGTTGACAGAAATTGGCTTCACTCCAAACCGTGAGATGGATCTCTTCTGTGACAACAAGGCTGCTATCGATATCTCTCATAATCCCGTCCAACATGATCGAACCAAACATGTGGAGGTAGATCAACATTTTATCAAAGAGAACCTTGAAGCCAAGATAATCTGATTCCCATTCATCAAGTCCGAAGATCAATTGACAGATATTCTTACCAAAGCCGTGTGTAGTAAGAACTTCCACAACTCACTTGACAAGTTGGGCATTAGAGATCTATATGCGCCAACTTGAGGGGGAGTGTTGGCGTGAGTTGTATATTAGAGAGATTGTAGGAGTAAATGGTGGTTGCAATCCCTAGCTGTAATCACCTAATTAGAGGTGTAATATACGTATAGCCTAATATAGGCCATACCCGACTGCTATATGTAGCCTTCCATCTTTGTACAATAATATATGAAAAATTACAGAAAATATTTTGTATAAGTTGTCAAAAACTACATTTTTGTGAATAAATACCTTGCTAAATATATTTCCATTTCAACTCACCCCCCACACACACCCATGCACTCACACCACAGTTTTTCACCACAATGGGTACTCGAACCAATAACCTCCGTTGAAACTTTTATAAGTCTACCACCGAGGCATAAGTAAGGACCCAAAGGTGTCCGCCATTTAAGGAAAACTAATTACGAGGATAAAAATGTCTAAATGCTTGTCATTTTATACAAAATAAAGACATTCCAATTTTTCATTATAATAATAAAAATAAATAAATAAATAAATAAATAACTGATTTTATTTCAACAAATCGAGCGGGCATGATCTTTATCAGTTAGACAATAATCTGGTCATGGTTAAGAAAATTTCAAAGGCTATAATGAAAGAAAATTCAATTTAACATGCGTTAGTGATAAGGCGTGAATGCAATAGGCATTCATCAAGTGGGGCATACTGAGAACATGTCTTTGCGCAAAAGTATAGCCCTCCATTCATCAGGTTCTCGCACTTCTTAAATAAAGGGAAGGAGCCTATTAGACAAAAGATATGGGTTGTTTATCATTTGGGCTCACATGTGAGAGAGGGATTGTAAAGATAAGAGAGTAAAATGAAAATTACTTAAAAAGCTTAGGGACAAACTTATCCCAAAGTAAGCCTAAGAATGTAAGACTGCTTTAGCAAAACAAGTACTAAAGAATGCAAACTTTTCTTGCTTAAAAAAATTGAAAGATTAAACTTTTGTTTCTAAATTTTGTAAATGTAAATTGGACCATTATCAAATCATCTATTTTAAAAATATATATATATATTTTAGAAATAAGCAAAATAGCCTCTTATTAGTAAAAATGGCAAGTGGCCTTGAAGTCAAAATTTGTGGGGCCCAAGTGGCGTGTACACAACATTAAACCCTCATGATAGATGCACACCATCATAATGATTAAATGAACAAAAAAATCTGACTAATCCAATCATAAAGTGGGAAACCCTAGAGAAAATACAATCGTTATGGTGGGATTTTTATGCATTAGACGGGTTAGCACCATAATTCTCAACTTTATCATTTTCCAAAGAGAAAAAATATATATTTAAGGATTCCATTGTGATCTTGTTCCCAAAACAATTACCACCTGTTAATTTTGATTATTGAAGGGATTATTAGATAAAATCTTAAATTCTATAAAAGTTTGTTGTAGAAATTGTAAGTGTTGATGTGCTTGGAAACATGAACCACATAAATCGATCATAAGGATTTAGATTGCTTGAAAACATGACTGCTTATGTCATTGTTGCATGTGTAGGGTGCTTGCTGGAGAATATAATGTCGTTGGTCTTCCACTCATTCTCACCCTTGAAACAATAGAAGAAGGGAAATGGATAAAGATGACTACTTTATAAATTTGTTTGGGGTGGATCCCACCATATTATTCTGCCTTCCATTTTTACGCTTCTCAAACAAGAACGAGAGAGGAAACCCTCATGGTTTACAACTCAAACACATGAGTCATCATAGCACTCAATGTAGGGCTCACCCTGAAGATTGTCACGGCATTCTATGCTGCCAAAATCATACATTTGGACATGTGTACATATGTTGTCACGCCCTAAAATCCGAGTACATAGTATGCACCCTCATACTCGAGTTTCGGATTACAAATCGTACACTAAGTGTACTTAACCTAGTCAAATATACAATTTATTTAGAGACAGGTTATGTTTATTCTAAGTTCCACTTAGGTCCATCTATTATCAATCATGCCTAATAATTAAACCCCAACAATTATACATTCTCAACATTCCAAACCCACTCAAACTGCATTAACTAGATGCCATCCATCAAATTTATGCGGCCTACCAATTGAAACTTTATTTCAGATTTGAAACAATTCAAATAAATATAACCAACTAGACGCTTAACTCTTAAAATCAATGCCAACATGTGTAATGTATATCAAACTACTTCTAACAGATGAGAATCAATCCTAAATGGGCGCGTGCGCGCACACATACATATATTAAATCAAATCACCCATTGCAACAAGGAGCAATTCTTTGCACCGAAAACCGTAAGCTAATTGCACAATTGGATGACTAATCTAGGCTGTCCGTTGCACAAATCTGAGCCACATTCTACCCTAAATGAAAGATAATAGGGAGAGAGATAACATATTAGAAAAAAGTACAAGATAAGAGTTTGGATAAGAGAGGGAGATGAGAGATTGGAAATCTCTCTCTCAAATTCAAATTTAAACACACACACACATGGGTTTTTTATATTATATATATATATATATATATATATATATATAGAAAAGGTACTATGCGCTCGACCTCACAAGACCGTCCCATGAGGTCGAGTTGTGTGGGCCCCACCGTGATGTGTTTCGAACATCTACCCATCAATCAGATGCGCCATTCCATCGTGGGCCTAGGTCTCAAAAATCAAGTCAATCCGTGACTTGTGTGGGCCACACCACATATAGAAAGTGGGGAGGGGCCGTGCACCATTAAAACATTCATAATCATTTTTTGGGCCCACCGAGATGTGGTTTGCAAATCCAGCCCATCCATTATGTGTGTCCCACTTGGATTAGGGTTCAGACAAAGTTTTAGTGACATTCAAAACTCAGGTGGGCCCCACCAAGTGCTTTTATATGTTTTTGGCATGTCTTCACATGATTTTAGATGGTATGGCCCACCTGAGTTCCGTATATGGCTGATTTTTGGGATATCCCATAATCTAGGGGGATCCATCAAATGCACGGTGTTAATGGTCGACACGCATCACAGTGGGGCCCACACAGCTCGACCTCACGGAAGCTTATCATGAGGTCGAGTGCATGGTACCTTTTCCCATGTGTGTGTGTGTGTGTGTGTGTGTGTGTGTGTGTGTGTGTATAGCCAATCTAAGTGTAGATTCCAGCATTAATCTCTCTAGGGGGTGTTTGGAGCATGGGATTTGATGGGTTTGAGTGGGATTGAATCACCAAAATGTAATGATTACACTGTGTTAGGGATTCGACTAATCTCATGGCTTGGAGGCCATCCCACTTCATGTTTGGGAAACAGATTGGCTACTCATCTTACCGCTACTGGTCGGTGCTCTGTGGGCCCCACCATGATGTATGTGTTTCATCCATGCCGTCCACCCATTTTTCGATGTCATTTTATGGTATGAGCCCAAAAAAGAGTTTGATCCAAATCTCAAGTGGACCGCACTGTTGGCCCCAGGAGGTTTTTAATGGTGTAATTCAATCAGTACTATTTTCTCATGGTGTGGTCCACCTGAGATTTATATTTACCTCATTTTTTAGATCAAGCCCTAAAATTATATTTCAAAATGGATGGCCGGCATGGATAAAACACATACATCATGGTGGGGTCCACATAGCACCAACCACTAGCCACATGAAACCAAAGTAGCATTGAAGAAACCCTTGCCCCGACGCTAATTCCAAGAAGGGCCTTCACAACCCATACCTTATGTGAGTCCCAAACAGGACATTGCAACGAATCATGGGATTTTAAAACACACTTCCTCCCAATCCCATTTAAACCCATGCGCCAAACACCCCCTTAAGAAAGAAAAGAATGCCTGATTCTGAACACTGCCCGATTTTGCGATTTCTCCATTGGTACATTATGTCACCAAACAAATTGACCATATAGTCTAAAAATCTTGATCATCTTAGTAGAAAGCTTAGACACTAGTGGCCAAGTACGGTGGTTGATATGCATGCTTTGATAAATTGAACATATGTCACATTTGCACTGAGAGTAGATCACATTGGGGTAACACCAAGTTCTGCCTGACCGCGACCATGGGGCCCGCCTTGATGTTTGTATTGTATAGCCAACTCCTTTTATGGCATGGACCAAAAAAAGAAGAAGGAAAAAACTATATTCAAACCCGAGGTGGACCACACTACAGTGAACTATGGTGATTGACCATTAAAAACTTTTTATGGGCCATGAAAGATTTGGATCAAGCTATTATTTATGTTTTCCCTTCATCTAAGTTTGTGTGACCTTATCAACAAGTAGAATAGTAAATAAACATTTTGGTGGGCCTTAGGAAGTTTTTAATGGTGGGCATTCAATCACCATTGTTTATTGTGATGTGGTCCACCTAAGATTTGGATCTGCTTCATTTTTGGGCTATGCATGCCTTAAGATTAACCAGCAAAATGAATGGACGACTTGAATGTACAATACATGCATCAAGGTGAGCCCCACTATCAAAGCCTGATTGAACTTGGTGTTACCCCAACCTAGGCGAATCCCTGCTCCTGTTTGCAACTCAACTTAAACCTTGACTTCATGGGCCAATTTAAGATGGCTCCCAAACCGAAGAACATGTCGATTTGATTTTCATTAATTGGTGGACATTTAATGGATGGTGTAAATGAAAAATAATCATTGATCCAAATTCAATGAAAGGATGGGCATTAGGAGAAAAGTAGATCTCACATACACATCACATGTGCGGTATAAAAAATCTAGGGTGGGCATTAGGAGAAAAGTGATATATTCCCCAAAAACATTAGTTAGACCTAGAGTTGGGCACGGGACGACTCGAATTGTCCGACTCGTTCGGACTTGACTCGACGTAAACTGAATGGGTGAGTTGGTCCGAACCGGGTAGGCTTCGCCCAATCTGAATTCAAACCGAGTCCAGTGTGTGTTACCTAGTAACTTGACTTGACTCGACCCGAAACTCGATTCGGTCAGACTCAACTCGATTCGAAACCGACTTGACTCGGATTCGAGTATATATAATAATAATAATAATAATAATAATAATAATAATAACAACAACAACAACAATAAATAGTTTTTAAGTATATTTAACCTTATAAGCCACACCCGATCCCGACCGGATCCTAGACCCTCTCTCTCCCTCCCTCATCCTCCTCCTCTTCCAAGCCTGGCAACCACCCACAACCATCACCACCCTCCTCTCTCTCTCTCTCCTCTCCACTCCTTCCCTCCCTACTCTTCCAAGCCTAACACCCACCCACCACCATCACTACCCTCCTCTCTTTCTCTCCTCTCCACTCACTCCCTCCCTCCTCTTCCAAGCCCGATAGCCACCCACCACTATCACCACGCTCCCCATCTCTCTCTCCTCTCCCCTCCCTCCCTCCCTCATTTCTATATCCGAATCAGTGCCAACTTGAACCGACTCGGTACTTTTGACCGGATCGGACTCGATTCAGATTAGTCCAGGCTAGACCCAGATTCAGATCAGTTCAGGCATGCTGGACTCGGTACCGAGTTGAGTCGAGTTTAGGTTAGGCCTATTATTTCAAAACCAGATCAAGTCAAGTCAACCCTAACTCGGTCCGACTCGACTCGATGTTCGACTCTAGTTAGAACACGGGGTATGGTCCATCGTATGGTAACTTCCAAAGTATCAAGTACATGTGACATCCATCCCTTTCAACCCGTTAGACTCACCACTACCTGATGCAATGATTAGTAATATCTACTCATCAAGTGGTCCACATCATATAAAACAACATTTATGCATTGATAAACAACAAAAGCACAAGTCTGGTTCACTCAATGGGGGGTTGTAGGGGAGTTTTTCAAAAGGCGAGGCTTATGATGGCCAACCTATTAAATGGATTAGATGTCATATATACATGAAAGATTAGAAGTTATATGCTAGTTGGACCTTAACCTATAGTCCAGTCCCTTGGACTAAGACCAAAAAAGAGTTTTACCAGAGACCCCTTGGTTGTCTATAGTACCCACCATGATGTGTATGTTAGATCCACTCTCATGACAATGAGATGTGTAATCTCACGCTAAGCCTAAAGCCAACAAATCAGGTTAAACTGTGGTTCAAGTGGACTACACCAAGGGAAACAGTTAGAAGAGAGACGACCACCCTTAATTTTTACAAGTTTCATTGTCATGATTGTATGAAATCTACTCCAACCATTAGATGCCACTCCAAAAGCTAGCTTGGGACACAAAAAAATCAAGCCCATCTATGATTCAAGTGAGCCACATTAATAGAAACAATCTTGATGGTTTGTTTTTTTTTTCTTTATATTGTTTCTAATCATGTGTGCAGTTTGCCTAAACCATAGATGAGGCTGAATATCTCTCTCTCTCTCTCTCACTATATATATATATATATATATATATATATATAGTCATGCTCCCCTGCGCACCTACGCACGTGCGCACCTTTGCACACGTGTCATGGGTGTCTAATCTGAACGGTTCATGTGATGCGGAATCCCATGAAACTCCATGTGACAAAATTTCACCCTGATCTAAAATTCTGGTGGGCCATAGCAAAGAGAAATGCAAATCAAGGGAGGAAACTGTTTTCATTTTTCATGGCCCATCAAAGTTTTAGATCAAAGTAAAACTTGGTCCCGATGGGTTTTACGAGGTGCTGCTTCACATGAACGGTTCAGATTTTGGATCCACATCACGTATGATGGGTTCTCACAAATGTTCATATGTAGTACGTACGAACTGGTTCGCAGGTGAGCGTTTCCATATATATATATATATATATATATATATATATATATATATATATAGAGAGAGAGAGAGAGAGAGAGAGAGAGAGAGAGAGAGAGAGAGAAGCGCTCAGTTATGCACCGGTTCGCACATTATTACGTGCGAACTTTTCTATCAACCGTTGGATAAGGTAAACGGTCTAGATGAAGGCGCTCTTAGTGCGAGTTAAAAAAAAAATGAGTTTCCTTCGTTCGCATACCTTTTCACCCACTCTCCGAAGGATGCGGCGGAAGCCTTTTTACATAAAATTCTTCCGTTGAAATGCTAGGTGGGCCCCACCAAGATGTTAGTGATAAATCTACGCCGTCCATACATTTAAAAATAATTTTATGGTATGAACCCAAAACTGAGGTAGGTTAAATTCTCAAGTGGGCCACACAGTGTTGCTTGAACTCCCACCATTAAAAACTTCCTGGGGCTACCAAAATTTTGGATCAAGCTGATATTTGCTTTTTTTCCATCATCCAGGTCTACATGACCTAATCTATAGGTTGGATGTCAAATAAATATCACGGTGGGCCTTAAAAAATATTTAATGGCGAGAATCATTATCACCACTGCTTCCTGTGGTGTGGTCCACTTGAGATTTGGATCTGCCTTAGTTTTGGAATAATGCCTTGAAATGATAAGGAAAAATGGATGGACATGGTAGATTTCTCAAAAACATCATGGTGGGTCCCACCTAGATTTCCAACAAACTTTGCAAATGCATGCATCATTAGGAGACGCAGACTGGATACCAAGGGAACGGATTGGCTACTCCCCCTGCCACCAGCCAATGGCTGGTGGTCGGTGCTCTATGGACCCCACCATGATATATGTGTTTCATCCATGCTGGCCATCTATTTTTTCAAATCATTTTATGATATGAAACTAAAATTTAGGTATATCCCAATCTCAAGTGGACCACATTACAGGAAACAGTGTTGAATGAGCGTCGGCCGGGGCCCATAAAAGCTTTTGATTAAGCTGATTTTTGTTTTTTCCCTTCATCTGGGCCTGTATGACCTAATCAACAGATTAGATGTCAAATAAAAAGTAGAGTGGGCTTTAGGAGGATTTTAATGGTGGATACCCAATTACTATTGTTTTCCTGTGGTGTGGTCCACTTGAGATTTATATCTTTCTCATTTTTTGGACGAATACATAAAATGACCTGTAGAAATGAATGAAATACATACATCATAGTGGGGCCCATAGAGCACTGACCACCAGCCACCGAGCTGGTGGCAGGGTGAGTAGCCAATCCGTTTCCGGATACCGACAGAGGGACACAGATTTCCTACGAAAGCCTTTAGCAAGAAGTTCCTACGGTGGGAACCCAAGTGGGCCCACTATCATATTTGTGAGAAATCCTCTTCGTCCATCCATTTTTTGAGATCATTTTAGGGGATAAGACCAAAATTTATCAGGATAAAAGACTCAAGTGGGCTGCACTAAAGGAAAAGGTAGTTAGGGAAATTTCTACTGTTGAAACCTCCCTAAGTTCAACAGTGATGTTTACATGCTATCCATACCGTTAATAACGTCATTTGTACTAGGATGAACTGAAAGCACAAATAATAGTATGATTCAAAACTTTTTTGGCCCCACGAATATTTCAACTGTGGACATTCAATTATCATGTTTTCGACCCACTTGAGAATTGGATACGATTCATTTTTGGCCTCTTATCTTAAAATGAACTAAAAAAAATGGATGGACGGATAAGATTTCTTAAAAATATGACAGTAGGCCCCACCTAGGTTCCCAGCGCAGGAAGGCTTTTACAGGAAATCCGCATCCCCGACAGAGGTTGAGTAGCTGACGCAGATTGCATACTGATAGAGGTTGAGTAGCCAGAATCGCTACTGAAGTGACGTCACTAAGTTTTGTGTGCTCCACATGATGCATGTGTTATATCCCCACCGTCCATACTTTTGGAGAGATCATTTTAGGATATGGTCCAAAGAACGAGGTAGATCCAAGGCTGGGGTGGACCCCACCATAGAAAACAGTGGTGAGAGTGACGTCCCACCCAACATCCTTGCTCAGGAACTTCATGTGAAAGGCTTTCACATGGAATCAAATCTACCCTTAATGACACACAGGCAATTTGTAAAGTTTGTTGGAAATCTAAGTGGGGCCCACCATGATGTTTTTGAGAAATCTACCCCGTCCATCCATTTTTCCTTATCATTTCAGGCTATTATCCCAAAACTGAGGCATATCCAAATCTCAAGTGGACCACACCATAGGAAGCAGTGGTGATAATGATTCTCACCGTTAAATATTTTTTAGGGCCCACTGTGATATTTATTTGACATCTAACTTATAGATTAGGTCATGTAGACCTGGATGATGGAAAAAAAGCAAATATCAGCTTGATCCAAAATTTTGGTAGCCCCAGGAAGTTTTTAATGGTGAGAGTTCAATCAACACTGTGTGGCTTACTCGAGAATTTGATCTACCTCAGTTTTGGGTTCATACTATAAAATTATTTTTAAAAATGTATGGACGACATGTATTTATTACTAACATCTTGGTTGGTCCCACCTAGCATTTTAGTGGAAGAATTTTATGTGAAAAGGCTTCCATCGCATCTTTCAGAAAGTGGGTGAAGAGGTGTGAGAAACTTACTTTTTTAAACTTGCACTAAGAGTGCCTTCATCTAGACCGTCTATCTTATCCGATGGTTGATAGGAAGGTTCGCCCGAGCCCCCGATGCCGCCGACGGTTTATATATATATATATATATATATATATATATATATATATATATATATATATATATATATATATATATGTGTGTGTGTGTGTGTGTGTGTGTGTGTGTGTCATTAATGTGATGGCTAAGTGTAGAATCCTGGGGCGTTTGAGCTATAACACCTTCACACGTGGTCTTCAACGGTTGTGATTTGACTAGAATCGTGCCACTTGGACGGTAGAGAATCAGGAGAGGAGCCTACATAGCTTGTCTCTGCTTGACATATCCACCTATCCTTTTCACCAGTAACAATGACTTGATAGGAACTGTCTCAGAAAAGCCACGAGTCGGTTTTGAAAACTGCAGTAGCTTTTGTTTAGCACGTGGTGCCATTTCCACCGTATGTATGCCCACGTCACGTGAATTATACAAACCGTCCATCTGGTGGGCCTATCTTCTAACCACCTAAAGACACAAGAATGCGCAACCGTCCAAATTCAATATATTTTTTTAATTATTAATTTAAATATTTGGTTTGCCTAGTCGGTGCAACTCCTGGCCCATGCCGCCCGTTAAGGGAACCGCATCGATGGACAGTTCAAATCACGGTGGGCGGTCATTTGTATGGTGGAGATAACATCACACACAACTTTCTATATGCCACAACGTAGAAGACGCTACATATCTCATCCACCATAGAATAAGACCGAACATCTGAGGTTGGTAGGCCAACTGATTTTACGTGTTGGCCATTTTTACTTTTAACCATTCATTTGATTATCAACGGTAGGATAGTTTGGATCTCACTGTCAATGTGGTCCAGGGGCTATGATCCATCCGCTTAGGGCTCTATGATTTGGACCGTTTGGATTAACACCATGTGCCGAAGGTGGGCCAAAAAGTAATTGTGTTGAGGGACTTGAGGTCAAGGTTTGTTGCTTGTGAGTTGTGACATCCTTTGGTGATGTATGTACTTTATTTACAACGCTTTTCAGCCCATTTAGGGGCGTGACACAAAAACCAAGCATACTAATAGCTTAAGTGGGCCACACCACAGAAAATGGTGGTGATCAACACATATAGTTAAAAGCTTTTTGGGACCCACAAATTTTCTGGATCAAGCTGATATTTGTCTTTTCCCTTCATCGGTTTATGTAACCCTAAAACAGATTGGATTGGATGACAAATGCATATTAGGGTGGGCCCTGGTAGGTTTCAACGGTGGGTATCATTATCCTCAATGTGGCCCACTTGAACTTGCTTTTTTGGCTCATTCTCTAAAATGAGCTAGTAGAACAGATGGACAGCGTGCATATGAAAGGCATATATCAGGCCAGGGTGCCTAAAATTAGGTAAGGTAATACTTATAGTTGAAATCTTTGTGGGGTCTTAGTTCATGTGTTTATATATATGCCATCCAAACCATTCATAAGGTCATTCTTAACATAAAATGCAAAAGTATTAGCTTGATCTAGAGCTTATGTCACCTATAAATGTTTCAATGGTGGAAATTCAATCCTCACTCTTTCCTATTGTGTGGCCCACTTGAGTTTTGAATCTATCTTATTTTGGGCTCTGTGTCTTAACAAAATCTGGTAAAATAGATGGATATGGTGGATTTTTCACACCTTGCTTCCAACTGCAGAAACTTCCTATGCAATCCATATATTATTCTTTTGAGGGGTTTCATGCGGTTGTACAATTAGATGATGATGCAGAGCCGTGGCAGACACTATCACCGTAAAGATGGATTAAAGAAGGCTTGATCAGAGGTGGAAAAGATCCGGACGCAATCTTGGATGAGTTTTTTGACATATTATATAACATTTTGGGGTAGGAAAACCTACTTAAACTAACTAACCCTGCTATGTCGAGTTGTTCATGCTGAATTTGTGAAATTCTATCAAATTGATGATCAAAAGTCCAATTTATTTTCATTTTTACTATAAACAATAAGTTTTAATTAGAGCATAACTTTTGATCATTTAAGTTGTAGAAGTTATGCCTAACATGAAAATGGCTTAGAAAAGTTAAAGAGAATAGTGCAGTTAGGCCAAATTGGACGCTTAATATTTTTGGCTAAAAACTATGAAGTCCAATAAAAATAGAGGTCGTCTGTGAAATAGTAAGCTTACCATTTATAGTAAGTTATGATTTTAGGGAGTTAGAGTCTGAATTTCTGTCCTAGGTTTGAGTTTCTTATTTAGAGAGTTATAATTTTATTTTATTTGATCATCAATCAAATTATTATGAATTTATTGAAAATTATTTTTGCTTTTATTACTCATGAATTTAAGGAAACTCTTTGAGTAGTTCAGAAGGCTCCGTAAATTCAGAGTAGTTATTCCCTAGGAAGATGGTGATCGAACACATCAGATCCTTCCCTGCGCCAGATGACCGAGTGCTTCCATCTAGTGGGCAGTTATGTAGATGGACCCAATCCAAAAATCACATTGACTGGATGACTAGATCCAATTGGTAGCCTTAAAATGGATTGTCTCAGACAAAAATGCTTACATTTAATGGGGTTGATTGCTAAGATAACCTGACCACTGCACATTTTTTACTTGGCCATAATGGGTAGGGCCCATCAAAAGGGCACATCCATGGATGGGCCCATGTGATAAATATGGCTGGGATTATGAAAATCTCACAATATTGTGATAAAAAATCAATTAAATGATATTATCATGCAAATATCATGTGATCATTTATAACCCCAACATTTTTAATTTTTTGTAATTTTATTGCAAAAATATCATAATATTAACAAAAAATTACTTAAAATTTAAATAATCTATTATCCACACATTTAATTTTTAACAAGATTTTCCCAATAATTTTCAGAGAATGTTAAGAGTGTTAAGGTCTCTTGATATACATTGGTATGCCATCCTCTAGCAGATTGAGCTTTTAGATCAAGCGATGATTTAATATGGTATCAGAGTACATCAAAATATATTCATTCACTAGTATATAACGATTAATTTACCAATACAAACACTCTCTAAGCATGAGATTTCAATGAAGAAATCAATAAAACAAAATGAATAGAGAAGTTCGACGAAACACGAATTCATCGATCAAATTCAACTAATAATTCACATGAATGGAAATATAATCAGTCAAAATAGTTGAACGCCTGAATAGATATCAAAAGAGAGCGACCTGTTTATCCAAAACATCTCTAGCCTTGTTTGGTGTGGGAAACCTGTCATTCCGCTCCTTGTCAATTCGGAACCAAGTGGTCCCATTGGCGACAACCCTCGGTTTCAGTCTACAATGGGAGCTTCCCTCACGTTTCTTGAGGTGGGCACATCTGAAAAATGCGTGGGCTGCTACGGCTATATGACAAGTGAATATTGTGTCAGCATCTGGGCCGGCGAACGTGCTAATGGACCAGCAAGGAGCCAGATCAGGAAATTTCTCGTCCCCAAACAGAACCCATGAAACCTTGGGTTTTTATACTGGTAACAGGTTGTGTGTTCTACTAATGAGGAGTGCTGAGATGGCCATAATCTTCTAATTTGGGCAGCGCCCAGCATCTCAATGGACCACTGATCACTTATCCAATCAGTGTAACCTTTCAGTCATGCTCTGTCTACTATACTGGCCCCATGCTTTGGATGATCAAGATATCTGTATAAGTATGCCGAATATAGAAGCTTGACTAATACAAACCAATGACCACAAAGGTTCTTCAATTTAGAAATGTTAGTTGTTTCTTAAATCGAGCCTAAGCACAATGCCAAATGCAGTCTTAAAATGTAAGTTGTTTCCATTTTTTTTTTTACATAAATTTTTAAGTGGGCCATAATAGATCAATAGTCCATCAAAACCAGGCTAGATTTATCTGTTGGATTTTTGTTGCACTACATATGATTTTGATGATAGAGGTTAACATATCTTATTTAAAGAAGCAACGGTATATTTTATTACATGGTATCAGTGGAGAGTCTCTGTAGATAGGTTTGTTTTGGAGTCATTCTTTGAGGAGTTATATGTAGATATCCTAACATACTTCATATGTTTATGCATATTCTTATATTTTATATAAGTTTGAGGGTGAGAAGGTGCTGAAGACAAGACTCTTCAAACTTTTTAATATCAAGACTCTTTAATTAAATGAAGGAAACAACCTAATTGCAAGGAATTTTTTAAGAAAATTCCAAAGGCTATCAAAAAGGAAAATCCAATCCAATTCAATGTGCATCCCTCTCAAGGAAGGTTTTTCATCAATCAAACTCCATGACCATGCATGTGAGCGAACAATCTAATTGCATGGAGTTCCTCAAGAAAATTGTAGATGTTGTCTCTCGTGATCACGCACATATGCAGGAGGCGAACATGCCTTTTCGTCCAAAAGTAAGACCTTTCATTCATGAGGTTCTCACACTTAAAATAAAAGGTCTTTTGGGCAAAAGAATGCCTATATGCAGTTCTCTCTATAGTCATTCTCAATTTCCTCTTTCCTCCCTTTTTTTAGCCATTTTACTCTCTTTTATTTTTTGGTAGCCCTAAATAAGTCCGGAGTGACAAGGTTTAAAAAGTCGAGACAATTAGAGATCAAACCCTAGATAACTCATACATCAAAACACATCTCTACTAGCTCAACTAACAATTAAGAGATAATGCTTTATGCTCTAACAAAGAAGTGTTGGGAGAAGAGACCACTTCTTGGCTACACACATAATAACATTGAAACCAAAACAAAATAAAGAAAATACGCTAACCACAATACAAAGAATTACACGGTTCTCTTTCAAATTTCAATGTGTCCACAAATTCACATCAATCTGTTATTCTCAAAGGCAAAAAATGAGGAAGCAGTTCTCAATATAATGATAGATCTCTCTTTCTCAAAATAAAATATATTACCCCAAATAAAAATAGAGTTTACAATGTAGGGGTATTTTTACACTAGCTCAAGTGAGTTGGCCTGTGGGATGCAAGGGCACACTTGGGGTGGGTAACTTGTGTGAGGTAGGTGACTCATGTGAAGCGGAACCCATGTGAAGTGAGGCCCACGAGGGAAGTTCGGCTGAGGTCCTAACTCATGGAATGCAAGGCTTGAGTTACGAGGTGAAATAGGCAAATGATCCTGATTTTTTTCTACATGCCAAGATTGAGTGCTTAACAACCATGGATTACCAACTTGATGTAACTCATTTGAGTTGACTTGAACTCAATCAAGTCTGAATCAAAATGAATCATAAAAGTAACTCCTAACCCACTCGAGTCCTTGCTCAACTCAGGACCAACGGATTTTGTCTAAGTTGCTTAGTGAGAAAACTAGGCCTATAACTATCCCATATATTATATTTTGGCATTGGATGCTTCTAATAAACATAGCTTAAATTAGTAGTCGTGGGCTTTTAACGTGGCACCCCTTTTCACTTGTATGTATTAGATCAATGGGCACGAGGGTTTAAGAAAACAACCTAATTAATAGGTAATTTACATGTAGGTTTTTTAAAAAGGTTTTCAAAATGCTACCTGATTGATATGTATAAGAATTGTTCCGGCAGCCATGGGAGGTAAAGCGTTGGTACCTATTGTGATGTTCATATAAAATTCACCCCACCTAACATGTACTTCACCTCATGTTAGGCCAAGGGCCCAAAAATTAGCTTCATTTGTGATTTAGGTGGACCAACTTATTAAAAATAATGTACGGGGCGATGCTCACCCTCTAAATTATTTATATTAGTGTGGTCCATGTGAATCGGTTATGATTTTTGGGCCGTAGGCATACAATTTTGCCTAGAATCTAATGGTTGGAATGGATTTCATATAACTATCATGATGAGTTTAGTAAAAATTAAGGGTTGACAGCTCTCAACTATTTCCTTTGGTGTGGCCTACTATAATCATAAGCTAGCTTATTTAGCCTGATTTTTTTGTTTTGTTTTTGGCCAAATATGGAATTGAATATTGAATGGTCTTAGTGGATCTTAAATAAACATCACCGTGGGGCCTATCAAAATGAAAAGGGGTCTATTATAATTTTTTTTTAATTAATAATTTTTATATGGGATGTATAAACCTTATTTTTGGCAGGGTCAACTGTGATGTATATGCAAAATCCACTTCAACTATTATATGCGTAATCACAATTTAGTCGCAAAAGCCAAAAGCTCGACTTGTGATTTAGGTGTGCCACACCAAATAAATCAATTGGGAGAAAGACGTATACCCTTGATTTTTATTGGGCCCATTGTAATGACTATATGAAATTCACTCCAACCATTAAATGCCATATCAAAATTTAAGCTTGGAGCTTAAAAATTAGCTCATTGGTGATTTAAGTTGTCCATACTAAGGGAAATAAATTGGAGAGTGATAGTTGCCTTGTACACTATTTCCAATGTGTGGTCCATGGATGCACATTATTTTTCGGCCCTTAGCCTAAAATGAGGCTACACATTTGATGGTCATGATGGATTTTATATAAATATTATGGTGGGGCCCACCCAAGCAACTAACTCATTTACTTGCATGCCTACCTACACCCACCCAAACGGGCTAGAGAAGTGGAAGGTAGCGGAATGATAATCATATAATTGATGTAGTAGATTTTTTAAAAGCTTTTTGATAAAAGAATTAGAATGTAAATTCAATATCAATTAGGTAGTTTTTTTGTAAAATTTCTTATTTTAATTAATTCTGGTATTTTATATTGTTTTATTACAAAGCCATATTTATGATGGTTGAATGGATGGCTAGGAAAGAAGAATAGAAAGCCCGTTACAAATTTAGAAAATCATCCACAGTTAGGAAGAGCACCCTCCCATCGAGATTCTCAATCTCATGACATTCCCTTCTCGTTCTCCTACTCCTGCGATTCTGTGGTGTTAGATGGTCTCGATCTTCTAATCTTTTTATCATATAAGAGTATTTAGTTTAAATTTTTTATGGCTATTGCGCATTGAACAATTAATCTTAACCACTATTAGCTAATCTTGGCCGTCCATCCATCGAATGTGTGGTCCATCTCTCCCGCTTCCTATTACCATATATATGCCATTAGGCAAAATCACCATAGCCGTTGCAAAGCAAGAGCATGTGCTATAATTCAAAATGGAATGATCGCATATTTTCTACAAGCAATGAAGATACTTTAGCATATCATGGTATGGAAGATGGAACCGGATTGCCTCCTGCCTCCTTCTAGGCAAGGCCTGTGTGGGGCCCACCATGATGTATGAGTTTTATCCACACCGCTCATCTGTTCTTACAGATTATTTTAATCTTGTATTGAAAAATGAGCCAGATCAAAGGCTCAAGCGGGCCACACAGTAGGAAATGAACTCTCACCATTAAAAACTTCTTGGAGGCCACAGGAGTTTTTTATGAGAATGAAAATTGTGTTTTCCCTCTATCAAGGTTCTTTTTGACCCTATGAACAGTTTGGATGGTAAATAAACATCACGGTGGGTCCTTAAAAGGTTTCAACCGTGGGTGTCATTATCACTGCTGCTTCTTACAGTGTGGTCCACTTAAGCCTCTAATCTTAGTCATTTTTGGGCTCATGTCATAAAATGATTTGAAAAAAATGTATGAACGGCGTGGATAGACACCTTACATCACAATGGGCCCCACAGAGCCTCTGCCTTGACACTTTAGGTCCATGCGAGCGCAGGACGCAATCTGCTTCCCACGTACTCATTAAATGCGTCCTATGTTGGGCCCACATCCTTAAAATTTGCCACGTCAATAACTCCATAACTCAGGTGTGGCATGTGGAAATCGTGGGGCATTTGAAAGATGACTTGCACCGTAGAAACTTCAAAATAGATGGTGGATCGACCGTGTGGGGGATATCCCATCCAAACCAGTCATCACATCCACCTCACCGACAGGAAGCGATGGACCGAGAATCAGCCGATTTCAAAACCCACGTTGTCCACATTCCGTGAATATATTGGGTTTATGTGTGATCAACGGTGCTGCTGCGTTGTGTCCCATTTCAGATTTTGATAAAGTATGATTCCGGATGCAGATCCACCTACACGTCGGGTTGACCCCACACACAGCACGTATCGCAATCACCGTACGTTACGTCCGGAAGGATGTGATCATTTCCCACTCAAATGTTGCCACGTCTACGGTGAACAAGGGACACGGATTTCCTGGGAAAGCGTTTCGCAGGAAGTTCCTACGCATGGATGCTGGGTGGGGCCTACGGTGATGTTTGTGATCAATCCACCCCGTCCATACGTTTTGATAGCTCATTATAGGACGTACGACCAAAAATGAGGTGTATCCAATAATCAAGTTAGTCACACGAGAGGGGAAATTGGGGAAGGAAACAAGTACCGTTGAAACCTTCCGGGGCTCCACTCTGATGTTTATAGGCCATCCAAACCGTTCATAAGGTCACTCCCAATGGGATGAGCTGAAAACACAGAAAAGATATCCTGATACAAAGCTTTTATAGCCATAAGAATGTTTCAACCGTGCTCACCGAATTCTCAATGTTTCCTCTCCTGTGGCTCATTTGAGTTTTGGATCTACCTCATTTTTTATCGTATATCTTAAAATGATCTCCTAGAACAGATGAACGGAGTCTATATCTCTCAAATATTGCAGTGGCCCCACCCAGCATTATTGCGCAGGAACTTACTGCAAAGGCTTCCGCAGGAAATCCGCGTCCGTGAAAAAGCAAATGTGCTCCTTCTATGCGTCGGTTCCGTGGATACGGATTGGCTACTCCCCCTGCCACCAGCCCCGTGGGCCGTGGCTAGTGGTCGGTGATCTGTGGGCCCAACGTGATGTATGTATTTCATCCGTTCCGTTCATCCATTTTTAAAGATGATTTTAGATACCCATTTTAAAAATTAGAGGGATGTAATCTCAGGTGGACCACACCACAGGAAAACAATAGTGATTGGATATCCATCATTTAAATCCTACTAAGGCCCACTTTACTGTTTATTTGACATCCAATCTGTTGATTAGGTCATAAAGACCCAAATTAAGGGAAAAAACAAAGATCAGCTTGATCCAATACTTTTATGGGCCCCAAAAGTTTTTAATGGTTGACATCATTCAACACTGTTTCCTATAATGTGGCCCACTTGAGATTGGAATATACCTCTCTTTTTATGTGATACTATAAAACAATCTAGAAAAATAGATAGACGGCATTGATGAAACACATACATCATGTGGGGCCCACAGAACACCGACCATCAGCCATTGGCTGGTGGCAGGGGGAGTAGCCAATCCGTTTCCCGGTTCCGTCGGCGAGGGACGCGGACTGCGTCCGCCCATCTCCACCTGGGAACGGGCATGATATTTGAGTGGCCACTGTGATGTATGGGTCTTATCCATACGGTCCATTCATTTTTTCGTATCATTTTAGTTTATAATACCAAAAATAAGGTAGGTAAAAGGCTTAAATGGACCACACAACAGGAAACAGCGGTGATAATGATTCCAACTGTTGAAGCTTTTATAGGGCCCACCGTGGTGTTTATTTGCCATCCAACCTATTCATAAAGTTAAATAGATCTGGATGAAAATAAAACACAAAAATCAGCTCCATCCAAAACTTCCGTGGCCTCCAAGAAGTTTTCAACCGTAAGATTTTTAATCCCCATTGTGTAGTACACTTGAGCCTTTGATATTCATAATGTTTGGGATTATAATAAAAAATAATAGGAAAAAATGAATGGACGGTGTGGATAATAACCATACATCACGGTGGCCACTCAAAGCTCCTGCCCGTTCCCAGCTGTAGACGGGTGGGGGTAGGACGCAATCTGCGTCCGTTGGCGATGGATTGAAATGCCACGTCACGGGGCGTCACCACCTATGAGAGTTGTGAGAGCAAGAGTACGGCCGATGGCGCTTGGCTTTTGGCAGTCATCATATGCATTTGACGGTTTGGCAGTCGATTGCGAGATCCAAGTCCATCTTCAAATGGGCCCCTTAAGCCATGTTTCTGATCATCAGGTAAGAGACGTCCTGTGCATCGAACGTGGACCGTTATTAAAACTATCTGAACCACCATTTATCACCTTAGCTCCTGGACCATCTTTTTCTTGCGAAATTGTTGTAATGTCCATTTTAAGGCTGAAGAAATATAAGATAAGCGGCTTGGATCATTTTCAAGTGAGCCATTTTGCCACTTGTGAGATCGAGTGCCAAAAAATTGCACTCGCGCGATGACATTTTTATTTACCTCGCTTTCCTAGAACTAACTCTGGTCAATTTCCAGCGATGCGCCTTCGTTTTCTATTCATGTTCGAACCCTCTGGAGACACAATCCTGAATAACTTTGATACTCTTGCAGAGCAGACAGGTAAATACACAGGCATTTAGAAAGTGTACACGTTTTCTCGAATCAAACCTTCCAAATCGGGGTCTCTGATTTAGATGCTAACAAATACATTAAAGTGGTATCTTAACCAGTCGATCTATAGACAATACAATCAACAGTCCAGAACGAAAGAAGTCAAGGGTCCAAATTGATCGAAATAAATATCCATTAATCTGGACCATCCAATAAAAATATTTCAATTTTATGGATTTTATACAATGGAACCAATATACAAACGGTGGAATTTGGGATCAGTAGCTTCCATGTGTATAATTTGGCAGTGTATGTGTAAGAAGTATCATTATCTGCCAGAGCATCAAATAACTTTCCCTCTAATAATATCTGCCCGTACGTGTAGTATCCGGTGATAGTTCACCACCCGTTTTTGAATAGTTATCTCCCATCCATCGTACGTGTTGGTATCGAACAAGTCAATCCAGACCATGAAAATGGTAGGGTCCGATGTGGATGTAGCAAAGCCCATGATAAAGAATCGAACGATCCTAACTATTCGGTTCGTGTCTATCTCAGCCATCGGATCCACGTGTTCGGAGGACAAGAGACCATGACTTTGAAAACTGTGGCAGACTATCACTGTAGACTACACTATGTCCTGCACGATATAAATACCGCTGCTGTACGAAAAGCGGAATGTAGAAACGAGGGTGGAAGAAGAAACAAAGAAGCGAAAGGCAGGAAAGAGGAGAAAGATCCGTTGTTCTCTATCTCAAGATCTCGTCGTCGTCAATCTCTCTCGCTACAGAGCGAAGTTCGTTATCTTGTAGAATTTCGTTTGGTTTATTTCTCCTATGATTCCCCTTTTCTCTAAAAATCGCTTCGGTCTTGTAGGTATCTTTCTAGCAAAATCAGTAGTTCTAGAGCTCATCTCTAGGGTTTTTTTGGTCTGGAAAATCGTACTATCTGGTGTTGTTCATGTGGATTTTCCTAGATCAATGAACTGAATGGTTTTGGATTGAATTTCACGGGTTCAGGGCAAATTTCAGTTGTTTTTGTTGAAAAGTTCCTCAAAAAAAATGCTTTGATTAGGTTCCTTGTTGGGTGTAGAAAGGGCTTTGGATTAGATCCTTGTGGTAATTGTTACTTTTTGAGATGTTTTGGGGGGAAAATGATGCGATATTTTGATATTTAGGGATTTGATGTGTTGGATGCTATGTTCCTTTGGTGGATTCCCGGATCTTGGTGGGAATTATACGGCCTGATGCATCAGGACGTGAATAGGGTCATGATGCGACTGGGCATGCAGGTGGGGCCCATGGTTTGTTGATCTAGACTGTTGATCTGATTTACCTCACCGCAGATTGAATATATGCTCCTAAATTCTTCCATACCAAAATATTCTAACCCTTAAAAAGTAGAAAAGACAGAGAAAGAAGAACGAAAAAGGAGAGCAAAGAGGAAAAGTGTGGCCCGCCATTCAGGCAATCTCAACTGTTGATCAAGGCTATTCTCCATCTGTTTTACATCTATGTGTCTGGATCTGAGAGTTGGGTATTGTGTTTTTTCTCTCAGTGGGATTGTGGATCACTGGATCACGTCACTGCTTAGGCTTTGCTTTGTGGTCCTATTGTCAAATTGTTGCTATATTGCATGCAATTAAATAAGCTTCTGCTTCCTGATTTGTGCTGCACCCATTAAAACATTCAATGGTCAGGATTTTATGACCGAAAAGAATTCTGGGTATCACCAATCCAGGGAGTCTTGACTCCCTTCAGATCGACAGCCTTGATAATTGGGTCATTGGCTCCACCCATATTTACTAGCTCATCGGGACTCACTACTCTTGTTCTGATGTGTCAGGACCGTACAATTCCTGTTATTTTGTGCTTATACTTGGGTATTTCGAATAGGAATTCTATAAACTGGTTTGGTTTTGATAGTGAAATGATTCTGTATGTTGATGCTTTAGCCTGTGTTTGTATGTGCAACTGAATTGAACTGTGAACATCAATTCTGATCAGGTGGGGGATGTCCAAGTTGCCGTGAGGACTAACGAAACTAATAATTGCAATTTTCTCATTAAAAAAATTAATACGTGCAATTCCAATCACAGCCAAAGTGGAGATATCAGCTAACTTAATTTCATTACTTGGTCTTAAAGCTCAGTAGTCTCTGTTGTTTTGTTTCTGTAGTTGTTTGCCTGTGTGCTCTGGTGTTCTTGACTCTGATATTACTGTTATGATTGCCCTGATAATGTCATTATAGTAACAATCTAGAAATGTAACTTTGCCTTCTCAAATATTGGTTTTGGGGTGCACTTTTGAGGTCCATGATTTGCAGGCTGCGGCATAATCAATATATTTCTGCTGTTGATTGAGAAAAGATTTATTTATTATGATTAATGGGGAGTTTTGTCTTATCCAATATTCTGCCAAAAGCAGCCTTTTGGTAGAATCTGTAGATTTGTCATATTTTGTGGGTTCATATGGTGGTAGGAGGAACATAAATAGGCTATAATTGCGGATATTTATGGGTGTAATTATGCATTCTTATTATAGAAGCAAAAAGCCTCAGCGCTGTAGCACTTTGGATGCCTGGATCTTGGTAGAGACTGTTCAATGGATGTGGAGAATTGTTTGAAGATTTCATGTCTATCTGTAGATCATCTACTATAATGAGAGTCCATTTTGAAGACCCTAGGGTTTATTATAGTGTATGCAAGTTGCAGTGTCTGTTCATATGATGAGATTATTGACTGGGGAGCAATTCATGAGGACATTTCAAACGAGGTTGTTTTTGCAATTTGGACTGTGTTCACTGGTTTGAAAATTTTATCTTGAGGTTTGAGAAAGCTTGCAGTTTGATCGTCAGGTTATAGCTTCCGTCCCTCGCATGTAAAGTTTTCAATGAACTTGAGTTGTGTTGTTGGCGTCAGTAGACTAAATCTTACAGGGCCAAGACTTGGAAATATTTTCTTCTTGAAATGATGACACGCCTTTTCTGGATGAACACGAATCGAAATTCTTTTCAACTAGCTTACTGGATTTACCCATATGGATGGAAAATATGTTCAGTTAGTTTTGATATTTCACAAAAACTTTGTTGGGCCAAATAGAGGAGAAGAAGCAAGTTAGGCAGCTAGATTCGTTTCCATGAGTTTTACAGTTTTACATCTTCTTTTGGATGATTTACGCAGGAGGATTGATTATTTTCCTTTAATCTCAAGAGCTTAATTTCTGCATCATCAGTGACTGCATTGCATGCATGAAGTCATGGGAAGTATATCAGTGTATTCTTGTACTTAAAAGAAACATTAGAGAACTACAGTTCTGAGGAAGGGAAGTAATTTCCGGACTAATTTCAGTTTAAGAGAAGCATGGATCTTAAGGCGGGGGGTGGAACCCTTAGGTGGCTTATCTAACTACGTCATGTTTTTCTCTTGAGTAGTGCACGGTCAAAACTTGATTTCTATGTGATATGATGGAAATTGGTTACAAAAAACTGAGATTGATGAATGAAGACTACTAGAATGCAGCAAATACTCGATACAGCCATAACTTCTAATTCAAGTACATACACATGCCTTCAAATGATCTATATTTTCAAAGGTGAACTGCTCTCGGAGCACGACTTCTGAATATACTCTTGTTCAAGATGCTCACTTAATTAATGAGAACTAGTTATGCTAGATATCCAAAATTATGGATTGCATGTGTAGCAATCCATCTTGGTAAAAAGAAGGGGAAAGAAATAACTGCTGCTTATTTGAGAATGGCACCTTGGCATATCGGTTAAAATGAATATTAGTCATGCCGTTAAGGTTCATCCGTCGAAGAAGGCATTGTCACTTGTCGGAGACAAAGTGCGGAACGACAAACTGAGGTAGGCTCACCACATCTTGCTGGCTATGATGGGGAGCTCAGGACAATATTCTTCTACAACCCTCTTTGCTTATTTTTTTTCCTGTATTTTTTTCTTCCTTGAATGTTCTTGATGTTGTGATGTATTGGTTTTACCAGAAACTGGGGCGAATCTGTTGCTGGTGGGCATTTTAGTTCGGTTTGGTTTCCAGACTGCTACGAGCAATTAAGTGATCATGCTATATTGGTTACTATCCACCTCTGGAGATTCAGGAGTGCCTCAGTGCAGCATGATAATTATTATATGGGATCTTATAGCTCTGCTTGTTCTGATGAATCCTTCTCTTGGAGTTATGCTGAATGGAGCTGTGCAACATTGCTAGGATTTTGTGCTTGCTGATTAGAAATACGTCTGCAGCAGTTTACAAGAAAGAGACAATATCATGCGGTGTTTGCCTGCTTTGATCAGGTGACTGAATGCCTTCTGGTGTTTGAACTATTTTTGCTAAACATGTTCCCTTGTGCAGGCACATTAAGTCTTCATTGATTCACCGGGTATTAAATGGAGCCCTCAGTCAAACATTTTCAATCTCCTGGAAATGCTGGATCAGAAAAGCTTCATGAGACAATCAACAATGACATCCAAGCAGAAACTGCCTTCACATGCTCTCAGTGGTCTAATGGCGAGTGCATGCCTGCAGAAGAAACAAGACATGATGGGAACACCATTGCCACTGAAAGACTAGAAAAAGGACATATGCAATATGGGTAAGCCATTATCAAAGTGTTCATTCGCCCATCAACTTAGGTTTCTTCATTATTTTGTTTGTCTAAATCTTGCTTTTGACAGATGTTCACATTATCGACGACGGTGCTGCATTAGAGCTCCATGCTGCAATGAGATCTTTGACTGCCGACATTGCCATAATGAGGCAAAGGTGAGTCAGGTTGTATTTCATGGTTAAATTTCAAAGAATCATTGGCAGTTTTTCTTTTATTTGCCAAATTTGTATAGCACTGGCACGTGTTTTATTTATTTATTTATTTCCTGTCTATGATACCTGGATCCTTCAAAAGTTTTTGAGCTGACAAGTAGGATACTTGGATCCTCGGAAGTGATCCCCTTCCTGAAATGTTGAAACTTGAAATTTAAATAGTGGGATTTTAGTCTTACTAGCTGGTTAACCCTCCGAAATGAGCAACTAGTTCATATTGTAATGTTGGTAGAGAATTATTGACATACTTAATGCTTATGAGCAAAATATCATTCCTTGTCATATTTTTAAAGAATTGTGATTTTGAGGATCCACTGAGCTTGGTCCATGCGGTACTCAATACCAATTCTTGTACTAGGGTATTATAGTTCCCTGTTTTCCTAAGACTGTTAAACTTCCACATCCGAGCAAAACACCTTTTCTTTTCATTGGTAAGCTCATTCTGCGATTTCACATTCCTACTAGTTGCCTGTATTTGCACAGGACATTATTGTAGAAAAGAAGTATTTAAGAACAAAGGCATGTGGAGATCTTTTATTTTAATTTTTAAAGCAATTCTGCATCAGAAAAGCCATATTTTCCATCCTATTGAGATTTCAGAACAACACATCCACCCACACGTAGATATGCACACAACTAGTTGGATGCTAGGGATACCGTCCAACTAGTGCATAATTGCTTGTGCGTATGTGTGTGACATGCAACCTGTCCAATGGGTTGGGTCCACCATGAAGATCAGCCAATGCAAAAATCGGACTAGCCACTCATCAGGTGGTGCACATGTGTGCCTTGTGCTAGATTGACAGCTGTCCATTGTTTTCTATGGTGTGACCCACATGATGAGTGGAGCAGTCTACTTTCACATTAGCTATTCTGCATGGTGGAACCAAGCTTTTAGATGAGTTGGATGTTGTACACATTGAACTTTATGCACTACTTGGAGGATAGCAGTATCTACCAACTAGTTCTGTGTGAGACCTCCTCCACACACACATATATGCGTATGTGACTGTGTGGGGTGTAAGGTGTTCCGTAACGGTAATGGTGGCTGTAACGGCTACTACCGTTACCTTTACGATATGGGGCATAACGGCTGTTACGGTGTGTGTGTGTGTGTGTGTGTGTGTGTGTGTGTGTGTGTTGAAAAAATCTCTGAAAAACCTGTATCTCCCTCGTAATGTTGATTAAAAAGTATAAAAAACCTGTATCCGTCCCATAATAGACCATTACGGGGCTATTATAGCCTTTATAGGGGACTTAACGTGCTGGTAACGGCAATTACAGGTCTTTTTTTTTTTCCATAACAGCTGTTACGACCCCGTAACGTGTAACGGTTGCCACCATTACCTTTATGTAACGGCCTTTACCCCACACCATGGTGGGGTGTGCATGCCAAGGGCTATGGACTATTTTTGAAATCAAGGGTAGATGTTCAGTGAACAGGGACATATTGATAGAGTTTTTTTTGTCTTTTCATCTTGTTGGTGTGGAAATTACCACAAAAAAAAAAAGAAAAAAGAAAATAAAAGAAAAGAAAAGAATAAATAATTATAAACTTAAACATATGGTAATCTGAGGACTGTTTTCATCCATGGATGCTCACTACATCAAAACTCTTCCTTAAGCTGTTGCATAGATGTTAATAATGCCCAGCTTGGATACAATTAGTGTTTTAAATATCGATGATATCAGCTGATATATCCCATGATATATCTTGTATCCCGCCTGTGCGATACAAAACACACAAGTAGTGCTAATATATCCCACCTATTTGACCTAGTGAGCATTTTCAATTTCTGATCTATGTTTTTGTTGTAAATCACGTTAAACCAATGTCAAAGGTTACAAATCTATTATTTTTTATGTTTTCCATGAAAAATTATGGATTTGGAACTTCGATTCCGAGATTTGGGGGATATGGGTCAAGTTGTGGAACATTAAGAAAAAATAAAATTTATTAATTTCTCACATATCAGTTGTGATCTTTATATCCAAACACAAAATTTATGTAACCCAATCTAGTGATTCTTCTTTTGCTTTTGAATGTATTGCTTGTATTTCCATACATGTCTTCTTACGCTTATAAATTATATGAATAGACTTTGAATATACTCTCATCAATTCAGTTGGAACGCACATATATTAGGACTTTGTACAAAGGAAGCCCTTATTATGTGCATTTTTTTATTTTTTATTTGTAACGTTTTGATTTCTAAGTGTGTATTGATGTCTTTTTCAACAATCCTTGAAGTTTCATTGAAACATCCAACCAATTTCTCAATGTTCTCATGTTTCCCAACAATAGCAATACATTACACGATACAACGGATATATCCCATGCAATAATCGATACATATCCGTATCCCAAGGGTGCAATACATTACGCGATAACGATATTTAAAACATTGGATACAATTTCAACAAGATGAGAGCTAGGAATAGCCTCAGTGAAAATATCTGTTAGCTGATCCTTCAAGGCGTAGAGAGAGATAATATCCTTTCAACAAGTGGGGCATCGAGATAATTTCAGAATCTAGCTTTTTGTGAACATAAGTGACAGTCTACCATAATATGTCTAGTTCGCTTATGAAGGACGGGTTTTGTAGCAATGTGGTAGCCAGGGTGTCCCAAAATGGTTACGTATCGGCCGTAACGGCCGATACGTAACGGTAACGGCCGTTACGAGCACGTTACGGGCGTAACGGCCGTTACTGACCCGTAACGGCTGTTACGGGCCTTCGAAAAAAATAAAATAAATAAATAAATAAAAAAACCCTAACCTTTTCCTTTCTTTTCCTCTTCTTCTTCTTCTTCTTCTTCTTCTTCCTCTTCTCGGCCTGCTACGACGCTGCGGCTGCGGCTGCGGCCTCCTCCTCCTCCTTCTTCTTCTTCTCTCTCTCTCTCTCCCTCTCTGTTCTTTCCCTCTTTCCCTCTTTTTTCTTCTCTTCTTTCCCTCTTTTTTCTTTTCGGTTTCCCTCTCTCCTTCCCTCTTTTTTTTTTTTTTTTTTTTTGGGCAGCGAAGCTGCTGTCGTTACGTGTCACGCTGAGACGAGCGCTGACACTCCTCAAGCTCCGAGTTGTACGAACGGTCCAAAGGAGATCAAAGTTTTATAGGCTCCACCGTAATGTATTTATTATATCCACACCGTTCATCTATTTTTAAATATTATTTTATAGCATTATTTAAAAAATGAATCGTATCCAAAGTCGTCCGGACCACACCAAAAATAGCAGCGGAGGTGATGATTTTCACCGTTAAACAATTTGTAGGCCCACCGTAACATTTATTTTCCATCCAATCTGTTCATAAGGTCAAAAAGACCCGAGTGAAGAGGAAAAACAAATTTTATATTGATCTAAAAGTCATGTGAGCCCAAAAAAGTTTTCAATGGTAGACGTTCAATCCCCCATTGCTTTTTGCAGTGTGGTCCACTTGATAATTAGATCTGTATTATTTTTCGTGTCAAGTCTTAAGACAATCTTGTCAAATGAATGGACGGTTTAGATATAACACATTCATCATGCATGGGGCCCAAAAAAATTTGACATGTGTGCTACACTTCACCATCCAAGTCTCACCTAATTTGAGGCCATAAAAAATTGTACCAAAGACATATTAACTTAAAATTTACTAATTAAATTATAAACTGCAATTGCTAACTCACAATGCCAAAATCAAATTATTTGAATAGTTTTTAATTGTTATTCGGTGTACTCTTATGTTTTAAAATAGGGCCTTTTGGTTTTTTTCATGATTCACTATCCAATAAATGTCCACTAATACATAAGTGGGATAATGACAATAAATTGCATGAATTTGAGGCTAATTTGGGGCATTGATTGGTCCTCCAAGTCAGACCGAAATTGGCAACGCCATCTACCTAAATTTAATTTCATTTTTTTAAAGAACTACTAGGAGAAAGATATTAAATTGGTAAGTATATAAATTAGATATTTAGAAAATTAAATATATACATTTTGTAGTCAAAATTCAGGTTACTTGGTTTAAAAATTAATCAGACAGTCCGATACAGCTTCTCACCAAAGAGTGGACCGTTACACCACTATAAACATGTTCCAATTTATAAATGAATGCATATTTGGAATGCTTAGAATATTCCGGATTTAATACATATTTTTTTATATTTTTTTGGCAAAAAAAAAAAGTTACGCCGTTACGGGCCGTTACGCCCCCGTATCGCCGTTACGACCCCGTATCCGTATCGGTTTTGGAGGTCACCGTTACGCCAACCGATACCGATACGGGACACCTTAGTGGTAGCTGCCCATTTATCACAGTATAGCAGAATAGGAGACAGTGGCAAAGTCAAGGTTTGAGAGAAGCGAGTGAAGCCATGGAATCTAACTAGTGCCGTGTCTCATAGATTGGCACTCAGCTTCCGTGGGGAAATGAGCAACAACAGACTGTTTCTTCCTTTTTGAAGACACTGGATTACCACCAACAAATGTGCAGTAGCCAGAAGTAGAGCTACGATCATTGGAGGGGCCAACCCAATCGGTATCACAGTAGGCACGAATATGAAGATGGCCATGAAGGCAATAAAGAATACCCTTCCCTAACACAACGAAGGATTCGAAAGGCAATGTTGAGATGATGGGAGCATGGGGCTTTGAGAAACTGGCTGATGATACGGATTGAATAAGCAATATCAGGCCAAGTAATGACAGATACAGCATCTGGAGGATGGTTTTCCTTGCAGTCTGGTGATCAGTTTGGGGGGAAAGAAACAATAGATGCTTCAGAAATTTATCCAGTTTGGCTGGGACAGTGGCGACGTTGGCCAAGCGTCTTATCATCGATTGGGCTTCGAATGTTAAGGATCTGTCGGGTCATGATTTCTTCTTTTTTGGAGTGTAATTTGAGGCCTGCTTTCTCAGCGGCCTCTCTTTTTATTTTATTTTTTCCTTCTTTTAATGAAATCCCTTCATCTTTCAAAAAAAATGGTGATGCATCTCAATGTCATCAAGAGGTTCAAGACGAATGTCCTTAGAGGTTGGATCATTGACGGAAGGTTTCTTTTTTACTCCATCGATGTATCCCAACTTACATTTGCCACGAAGGTACATAATGGCTGACTGCAACCATTTGAGGTAGTTGCAGCCATCCAGTTTTACAGTAGTTATGCACAAACTGGGGTCCTTGTCAGCAGAAAGTTTCTGACCCTCCGTCACAAACAGATAAACGAAATGCTAACTCAAATATCCCATAAGAAAACCAAACCGGAAGGCTGCATGCACAAACATAAAAGGGGAATGGGGCGCCTTACATACCATGATGAGTGGCCGGATGACTGACAAGATGGCCGAGGGCTGGTCTACACTGTTGTCAGTGGCGGAGGCGAATAGCCGCTGGCAACTGTTGATGGAATGCTGCTTGGGAGACATGACGGACGCTGCTGCTGGTGGCGGCTACAGCCAACTCTGCTTGTGGCAATGGCGGGGGCTGCTGTTGGTGGCAGTTGCAGCCACTGGGTCGTAGCTGTTGCTGCTTATGTTCATAGCGACGATGCCGGTTGAAATTATTGTTTTGAATATGGAAAGAAACACTGCTGCAAAGCTTTTTTGGTCCTTTTTGGGTGTTTTTTTTTTTTTTCTATGTTAGGATGAGGAAATAAAATCATTATTTTGCATTGTCAATCTGATGACTTGTTTATATTGTAATTTATACTTGCACTGTGTTTGTGTTTTGATGGTGAGGACGCTCCCTACACTAACAATTAACAACATGATTGTTGAAATAATTGCTTTAAATATGGAATGAAACACTGCTACAACTACAAAACTTCACCCCCCCCCTCCCCCCTTTTTTTTTTCTATGTTAGGATTAGGAAATAAAATCATTATTTTGCATCTTCAATCTGATGACTTGTTTAGTGTAATTTATGCTCGCACTGTGTTTGTGTTTTGATGGTGTTGCTTCATTGATCTACTGATTCTAACTTATAGTTTGGCTGACAGAATTCTATTAATGTTGAAAAGAAACACAGACATGACCTACCGCGTCATCAAGTACAACAGGTAGATTCCTTCCCAACCAATTTTCATGGCTGGTATCAAGACCTTTTATCTCCCAAAGTATCCTGATTTGATTCCACCCTATCTTTCAGGTCATATGTTTGCTTTGTGGCACTGAACAGGATGTAAGTTTCAAACCTGTGTCCATCTTCAATTTATTCTTTGGTACAGGCCAACAATAGGTCTAGATTATAAGTAGTTTATCACAAGCTGTTGAGAACGGTCACTTCATCAATTATGATCCCTAAGTGCTCTTGATTTATTTGGGTTCTTCAAAAAGATGTATTTTGAGGTTCTATATTTGCATTGTCTAGAATGGTTACTATGGGACCCTGTTACAGGATATAGGGCTGCAACGCCCCATCTGAAAAAAGGCCCATAACATGCTGATACCTTTTTCTAGGCCTTTGGAAAAGATTTTGACCATTACAGGGATGTAATGTAACGGCCATTACTGTTACTGAATACCTTGGAAGTGCCATGCTAACCTCCCCCTTCCAAATTGGGTAGAAATTTGAACAAATAAGTGAGAACTTTTTTTGGTTTCATGAAAATGCTCCAAGTTGCCTATGCAGATCAAATTTTTTTTGAGAGGCAACGGTAATTTATTAGAAAACCACAACCGAAGCGGGAAAGAATACAACAAAAAGCACTAAAAAGAAAAGAAAAGAAAAGAAAAGACTATAGGCCCCAAAGGGCTACAATGATGCAAGGATCCAAATCTTTCAAACCTGAAGCCCACTTGGTGACCCAAGTTAAGGCCTTATGGAAGGTTCAATCCATCGTTTCAGACTTTTTCTCAAAGCACCTCCTATTTCTCTCACCCCAAGCAGTTCATATATCTAGTGACAAATATCAATCTTGGGAATTTATTGGCATGCGTATTTCTTGGGAGATTTTCAACACGAGCTTTTCCTCGGGATATTATTGGGAAAATCTCGCAGAACAATAAATATTTTAAATAAACAAATAATTTTAATATTTTAGATATATAATTGTAAATGAGTCAGTTAAAATTTTTAAATAATTTTTGCATTAATATTGGGATATTATCGTCAGCGTTCATGTTCTCTAAGAATCTGATCCTTATTTGTGATTGGCTCTTGCTGCCTTCTTCAATAAATTCTTTTCTTTCAAAAAAGGAAAAAGGAAAAAAGAAGAGTGGATATTATTGCAATAAAATATCAAAAAAATGAAGTGTCGATATTTTGAAAATCTAGTGGTATTAATAATATCATTTCTGATTCACAAAATTTTCACAATAATATCATGAGAATCTCAATATCTCAGTGATATTTTTCACACTGTAAATAACCACCCCTTTACAGTATAAATACTAAACTGTTTTGATGATTTTAATCTGTCAGAATGGGGCGATGGCAGTGATTTATTTCAATGGATGATTGCTTGGTACTGTGCAGTGTGCACTCTTCCATGTAAAACAAAAGATGCTTGTGAAAACATTTTAAGATGATATTATGCTCGTGTTTTATTTTGTCATTATCTGATGCTTTTCTTGTCCTCTCTTCTATCTCCAATAGTTCATCGTGCAACTTTCCATGTTGCTCTTCGTGTTTGCCCGCTTTGGGAGTCATTCTTCTCTAATTAATCTGTTTTCATTTGTTGTGATTGTCTGTTGCTGGTATCAGGTTAGACAAGTTTGTATCAGCTGTGGTGTGTGCATGGGGAAATACTTTTGTGAGACTTGCAAATTGTTCGATGATGATGTTAGTGGACAAATCCTTCTCAAAACCTTCTTTAGTAAAATTATAAATGGTTTATTTGGGGCTTCATACTCTATATTTATGAAGCTGAATATATTTAGCTTTTTCCTTTCTTTCCCAATTTGCAGATATCAAAGAAGCAATACCACTGCAATGGTTGTGGGATTTGCAGGTTCCCTACTGAATCTCTGCTATTCTGGATGTCGTTTTTGGATTGCCTTTGTTTTTTGGGATAAATCCAAGATTTCTTGGTCACCATGACTGACATAGTACTTGTGTTTGGTTGCAGAATTGGCGGGCGTGAAAACTTTTTTCACTGCTATAAATGTGGTAAGTCCGGTGGTCATGCTAGCATTTTCTTTTGTCATCATCTCTGCTGTCTATTTAATGCTAGACATACTGAATTTTTATGTGAACTTGTAGCTCAAGATCACCTTTGTGGTGATATCTGCTGGTTTTTTCTAGATTAATAATGTCATGAAGTTAATAATTGTTAATGTGTAGTCAGTGGTTATTACATTAATATCTTTGATGATTTGGCAGACCAACATAGACACATGTAGGTGTCGCATGTATAACTTGTAGTTTTTTTTACTACGTAACACAACTGACTCGTTTGGTTCTGAATTGAGTCGTGACTCGGCTGAGTACCTGGCTGACTTGGGCCGAGCCACATCGTCAATACTGACTTGTGGTGTTGAATCAGTTTGGACTTGACTGGGTTCAAGTCGACTTGGACGACTTGCATCTGAGGTGTGTCAATCCTTGATATAGGCAGCATGCTATGACACTCGAAAACAAATTTGTTGTTTTCTTACTTCATCTTTTGGTAGTCAACAGCATTTTACCAAAAGAGCCATAATAGCACCCAACACATCAAGCTATTGGATAAACCAAAAATGAGATGAAGATGCGAAACACCTTCTTTAGCAAGGGCATCCACTGGCTTATTTGCATGATGACACCCTGAAGTCCTCATTTCATGAAGAAAAACCACCAAGGTTCCAAGGAGTGTCCAGATGCCCTAGAAATAGCTGTCCTAAAATTTCTCTCCTTGACCCTCTGGACCAGAGGTATTTTTTGAAGAGATTAAGCCCCATCTTGTTTATTTCCTAATTCTGTGTCATGAAGTTTCTTAATGTGGAAGGCCCTGATAATTATTCTTCTAAAAGGTTTCTGTCCTAATGATAATGTTGATTGGTGTTTGACATTGGAATTCTTTGAAAATTCAATGTCCATGATGTGTAGATGAAAAGGATATAGTTGCAATTATAATACACTTCTAAAGATTTATGGATCATTAGTCCTGCCTGCTTACTGATTTTCCTTTTCTGGTTCTCTCAAATCAAGGTTGCTGTTACTCTATTCTATTAAAGAACAGCCACCCCTGCATCGAAGGAGCAATGCACCATGACTGTCCTGTTTGCTTTGAGGTGAGTTTCATGCTTCCCTTGGAATTTCTGCCACTTTGAGGATAGAAGTACTTCTGGGTTTTTTTACTTGTGGCATGCTTCCATGATTTTGCAGTATCTATTTGAATCGACAAATAAAGTTACTATCTTGCCATGTGGACACACTATTCACATGAATTGCTTGAAAGAGATGCAGCAACATTTGCAGTGAGTTTCCTTTTCCCTTTTCAGTCAAGAGTAGTTTTTTGATTTCCAGTAATCTTACTATGACAGAAATGCGTTTCAGGTACGCTTGCCCTCTCTGCTCCAAGTCTGTCTGTGATATGTCAAAAGTATGGGAAAAAATTGACATGGAGATTGCAGCTACACCCATGCCTGAATCCTACCAAAATAAAATGGTAATCTCTCTCTCTCTCTCTCTCTCTCTCTCTCTCTCTCTCTTACGTGTGTTTGTAAATTGCTCATGCATGTAGCGTGTAGGTTATTCCACGTAGCCCATGAAAATAGCTTAAGTTACATGTAACATACGTTAAATGCTAATTAGCATATACTATCCGCTACATAGCTTACACTACACACTACGGACTAAAACATTATAATTAATTAATATTTTAAATGATTTTAGTAAAATAATATCAGTATTAGATCAGTTCCATTGCTATGTCCCTCTATTCTTAATCTTTGCCCCCCTTTTTCATACTATTCAAGGTTGTGTTTGGTTGCACCAAATATCATGAAATTTCATTATTAATCGGTCTAATTTGGTGTAAAATATCATGAAATTTAATGATTTTGTGCAACCAAGCGCAACCTTGATTTAAAATGTAGTAGGCTATATGCTGTGTAGCTTAGCCCCGAGGGTTGAATGCTATGCTACACGCTATTTGCTATTTAAAACACTGACACTGACACAGACATACCAGAAGTTTTTGGTGCAAGTCCCTTGTATGAATCACATGAATCTCCACAGATGTCATTGTAGTTATTGCATCTAATGAGATGCCCATAAAATCTATCTACTTTGGAATGAGAACTGCTCACCTGCAATCAGTTGTATGGTTTATGCCTTAGGACTTCTATTGATATGTTCAAAGGCAAAATGCTTGAAATAGGTGGTAGGTTGAGTTAGCTCATCAATTGTGGAGTCGTGTTCCTTGTGCCGAAAATTTTGAGCATTGCTGCATATAATGAAGTTTTTGAATCGTTGCCAATGATCTGTACTAAATCTAGGGGGAACAATCCTAGACTTTTGCAACCACCATATTAACCCCCTTTATTTTATTTGAACAAGAGGCATAATTAACACACGCAACATCGTACTGCAAAATCCTGACCATATGATGTGAATTGATTCTCAATGGAAGCAGAGGAGCATGTGGTAAAGATGCATGCTAACCCAAAATTCATGAGATTGGACGTTCCCTCCATAAATGCTGTTTATTACCTAAGTGCTCTCTGTCCTTGTGGGATTGTAACTCATATCTTCCTGAGAAAGAACAATCTCTGGTGGTCCCTCCATGTTGATGGCGGTGCTTTTCTGGTGTTTCTCTAGATACTCTGGGGTGATTATGAAAGCAACTGTTGCTTGCATGCATATGCATTACCTTTTGAAAGAACCCAGCGTGATCCTGGCTCCTAATAAGGTAGTGCTATTGATGATTGGCAGGTGTGGATCCTTTGCAACGACTGTGGGATGAACTCGCAAGTCAAGTTTCATGTTGTTGCCCAGAAGTGCCTTAATTGCAAGTCTTACAACACTCGGCAGACGAGAGGGAAGCCGACCACCGCATCCTGTTCCCGCTGATCTCTTCTTCTGTGTCCTCTTTACTTTGCTGCCTACATCCAATGGGATAACAGAAGCCGGCTCCTGCATCCAATGCAAGTCCCACAATGAAGATAAGAGAGGGAAGCCCGCAGGACCACAGCATCATGCTCTTTCACTACCCTTCAATGTCCAGTTACTGTGTACTTGCAACGTCCAACTGAATAACTAAACTGCAGAGGCCTATCCATGGTCACTTGGGTTTTGTATGATCAGAGCGAATGCAGACGAAAAATGTGGGGAGAGAAGATGTTCCTCTTCTGTTGTGTGGAGTTGTTTTCTTCGGTCTCTTCATTTAGACTGTCTGAGCAAGTGCTCTGACATGTACAGAGGGTTATCTGTCGTTTTGCATCCTTGTAATTCTTTGATTTCATGCATGATTTTGTTTCTTGTGAGAATTCATATTCTAGCGGTGGATTTGAATTTGAATCTCTCCGTCTCTCCAAAAATCAAAGCACAGTCAATTGGGACGAGAACGGTGTTGCATTGGCTGGAAGGAATTTTCAAATGGGTTGAGTCGTGGTAGGGCCATATTGACGGATGGGATGGGGTTCCAAAAGAGTAATGATCAGCCGCAGTTACCATCTCTCAATCTGTCATCTATGTGGAGCATCCCAGCTGTGCAAAACTTGGGTCCCCATCACAGCAATTGCCTAACCTTATAATAGGGCTGGTCCACTAACTGTGTGGACCACCTTGCCCCAAACAATAGGCGGTTGTAAGCCAATGTGATTTGTGCAGTCTGGCCTTTTAAGTGAGTTTGCG
This sequence comes from Magnolia sinica, assembly GCF_029962835.1. Lineage (NCBI taxonomy): Eukaryota > Viridiplantae > Streptophyta > Magnoliopsida > Magnoliales > Magnoliaceae > Magnolia > Magnolia sinica. Next base: position 113,443,787 of record NC_080573.1, on the reverse strand, counting down.
TTGCTCCTGTCAGGATACTAAAGCTCAGATTTTCTTGGAAGGCGAGGTACTCATGTGTGATCGGTAGCAGTTATAGCTCTACTTGAGGGAGCACAGGGATCTATCTAAGGAGGTATGGATCAATGCCAGGATTTTCTGACAATGCCAACTGCGGGTGGTGGGGTACTTGGGACTGCAACTGATTGCTTTGCACGAACAAGTTCCCTGTTCACCAGATTTTTTTTTTTTTTCAGCTTGCCGCATCGGATACTCTGAACAAATGCTCATCACCTTTATTAGTTACAGTCTGATTTGCAGTACAACTATGGTACATGTGAGTCATGAACATTTTTTAATTGATTATGAAGCTGTTCTGCGAGTCTAGCATCTACTAGTAACATAGCTCGATATGGCAACAAGGGTTGAGAAAATGGTCGAGTCATATAGAGCAGGCCAGCACACGGGTATAAGATCTAATCCGTTTGTCAGGTGGGTTTTGTTGGCAGATTTTAGGGTTTTACGTCAGTGAAAAGTGAACCATTTTAAAAATTCAATCATATGATTCTCAAGGAATCGTGTGTGCAAAATTTTCTGAATTTTACAAAGATCAAATACTGAGATGAAGGACTTAGATCCTACCCCTGCATGATGAATCATGAGGCTTTTGTTTATTTATTTATATAAAACTGTTATTCCCTAATTGAAGAGGTCTCTTCCTAATCTATTGTAGACGGAGTTGAGAGAACCAATGTCTAATTCCCTAGTAGGGACCAAGGATAAAATAAAATGCTCACAAAGATATATCACATGCACGGAGATCAAGAGAAGAAAGTGGGAAGATGGGATGATGGCACTCACTTTTTCTTCTCTCTCCACAGGGTGATGTCAAGTGGGAGTGTGTCGGCTCTCTCCAATGCCCTCACTCTCCTTAATTTCTATACTCCTTTACAGTATGATCTTAAATGAGGAGTTGGTTTTAGGGGAACACCTAGGTACGGTGCTGTACAACCCTATCAATGTACCACATTGTGAAGGAAATTTGCAATCCGCTTATGCACATGCTCATGATTCAATCTTTTCACTGTTCAGCTCATCTACCATGGATTCAAATCTCACACTGATAAAGTGGTAGAATATCAAACTTGGGCCATTAGATAATCATGAAATGTAATAAAATAAGCTTTAATGGTTAAAATAAAATTTTAATGGTTGAAAACTTTTGTAAAGTCGATTAAAACCCTTTAAATGCTATGCCCAAGCAATAAAACTATTTGATAAGTCACTGATATAATCATATATAGCCATAAACAAGTCCCTAGTTTTACTCAAGACCTAAGACCTATACCCTCCCTCAAGTAAAGATTAATAATTTTTCTTTCACTGTTAAGCCCTTGAGCATCTAATGAGCCCTTAGATTATTGATTTTAATTGTCCAATAGTAGATCTTATATTTATAGCACACTTATACTTCTATGTAAGTTATGGATAAAGGAATAATCGATACCAAGAAGACTCAACGGTGCAGATCTTTAATTCTAACCAATTGAGTCCTTTTATATGAGATAGTGAAACATTTTAAAGCATGGTGTCCACGGATGTATCTCAAGCATTTGTGTCGGTCAAAGCTCTAATCAGTGATCATTGTTCAATGCCAAGTTTATAAGGATTAGAGGAATATCTTCTTACATAATCTATATCATATAAATTTAAGACAACAATAGATATTTATTTAAAGCATATCACATTGTTCAATTCAACTCATAGTCTTTTGACTAGTAGGCCAAGACGCACATTGGTTATGATCCATTTGTAAGAGAATATAAGGATGGATGGATGTGTGTATGAGATAGAGGGAGAGCAACTTGATTAGCCTCATTTTGAGTTAACCTTTCAATGGCCACTGATTATCATCCGATCAACTGTACGGATCAATATCAATGGTCTAACGTACAAAAAAGAATGAAAGAAACATACCTTTTAATTATAGAGCGTAGCACGTGCTTGGGACGAGCCGGACGCCTCCTATATCGGCTCGTTCAATTCGGGCAAGTCGGGTTCTGAGTTAGACCGATTAAGGGAGCTCAGTTGGAACTTGGATGCGGATTGCATACTGAGTAAACTGTGTGTGGTCTGCCGTGATTTATCTACTTTATCCACTCCATCCATCTATATTTAAAGATAATTTTAGGGCTTGAGCCCATAAATGAAGCATATACAAGTGGAACACACTACAGGAAACAGTGTGAATTGAGTGTCTACCATTGAAAAATTCTTGGGACCCACAGAAACTTTGGATCAAGCTGATATTTCTGTTTTCCCTTCATCCATCTCTTTCTGTTCTCATGAACAGGTCGGATAACAAATAAACATCACTGTGGGCCCTAGAAACTTTTCAATGGTGGAAATTATTATTCCCACTGTTTCCTATGATATGGTCCACTTGATATTTTGATATTCTTCAAATTTGGGCTCAACCCTTAAAATAAACTGAAAAAACGGATGGACGGTGTGGACAAACCACATACATTCATGTTGGGCCCAACAGAATTTACACAGTACGATAAAAGCGTACTGAGTAACTCAATACGCAATCCGATTTCAGTTCAATCGTAGAACTCTCTCCTTACCCCAAATAGCTTGGACGATCTGGATCTCAAGTCCATCAAACTAACCGGGTACTTGCATGAAAAGCTGTGTTTTGTCCGAGCACTTTCAACCGTCCATATATTCGATCCAGACGATGAGCTGACACCAGTCTGATTCTTTGGCTGCGAATCTATAATGTGGGGCTCACTTGCATCTCACAAACGGATCGGCTGGGTTCAGATCGTGTGGAATTAGATGGTGGACAGTTAAATGAAAATGGTCGGCATAAATTCACATTCTAAAACACGTGGTTAATATAACTAAAGCACATCAGCTTTAGGTCATGTTTCATCTAAGATTGTGCTTACAATTTGGACAGTCCAGATTGAAAAACGTGTCAATGTGGTTCAAAATATATAGTATATAATCATTTTCTTCAACAGCATAACAACAAGACCGCATAGCGCAGTGGATTAGCGCGTTTGACTTCGGATCAAAAGGTCGTGGGTTCGACTCCCACTGTGGTCGGATGGTTTTTTATTTTTATTTTTTGATCTGATCTGGGCCGTTCATCGTAATGGCCGGGTCCACCAACGTGACATCTGGAAGGCAGTTGTGAAACATGGCCAATTTGCGTAGAAGCTCCAGAAAGAGGATGGGAAGGTTATGCCGTGAGGAATTTAGTTGGCCATAGTGGCCACCTTCTGGGTTAGCTCTTAGGTTAGTTCACCACCATTTTCTTCACTCATCCTCACATGTGGCAATCATCTATGACCATCTAGACCATACAAATTGTAGGTCACATTGTGAATGGACCACTAGATTTACGCTGACTAACTAATCCTAGCCAACCAACTGTTGGATACCAAATGGATGGTTAAAGCTGAATTTTCAGAATTTTACAATCATCTTAGCGTAAATTTTGAATGTAGCTCCATTCGTGCTTGTTTCCATAGTTTGGATGGTCTAGATTGTCACACGATTATGCTATGCGTACGGTTGAAGAGTCACCAGGATTGTTGACATGGTGGTGAACTATCATGCGAGTCTAGCCTCTAGTGAGATGATTGATTGGATGGACAGACGGGTCACATGCGTTCGGATGCACGCTGTGTGGGTCCCACCATGATGTGTATGTTGAATCGCACCGTGCATCGGATGAGACGAGCAATACTAGGCCTTGATTCCAAAATCTTGACTGATCCATAACTCAGGTAGGCCTCACCAAAGTGAACAATGGAGGACACTGGGGAGAGTGATTCGTACCATAGAAACTTCCATACGAAATATGGTGTCCACCATGTTTGTATATACCATCCGAACCGTTCATCAAGTGCAAACCACTAGGATGGAGGGACGCCGTAGAATACAGAACCTTCTAAATACTCATGTGGCTACACCACGTGGATATGTAAGTTCAATCGTGATTTGTACGTTGCTCATCCCACCTGAATTTTGGAGGAAGCGGATTGCCTGTGGCCCCGGGCACAGAGATATACCTGTGTCTGCGGCCGTGTGGGGCCCACAGAGGTGTCCGTGACAAATCCACTCCGTCCATTTGTTTTGAAAGACCACAGTAGGACTGGATTCTAAAAATCAGGCAGATCCAAAACTCATGTGGGCCATATCACACGAAACCATGAGGATTGAACGCTTGGGGGTGACAGAAGTTTCGCATCAGCATGAAATTTGTTCTTACAGTTTATCTGGGTGGTAGTAACCCTGTGAACGGTTTGGATGGAATATAAACATCATGATCAGCTCCAGTAAGGTTTCAACGGTGGACGTTTCTGTTCCCACTCTTTCATTGGTGTGGCCCACCTGAGTTTTTGGATCTGCCTAATTTTTAGAATCCTATCCTATTGTGATCTTTTAAAACATATGGACGGAGTGGATTTGTCACGGACATCTCTGTGGGCCCCACACAACCCCGGGCACAGGTATATCTTTGTGACCTCGGGTCAGATTTTGGATCAGAATGATTCTTGGGATGTACCGTGAACATTAGGCGACGCAACATACGTACGGTTTAGATTCCACGTGCACATCACCGGTGGGCCCCACATAGCTCGAACGCGCGGTCGGTCAGGGTGCGTTCCTCCCAGGAATTTGGCAACTTTTTAGTAGTCCAGCTCCCGTCCGACAACGTTGGAACATAAGCCTAGCCTACAACACTTTTCAGGTGGGCCCCACCGTAGTGTGAACGGTTCAAATTGCAATCACACGCCTCTCAAGTCCAACTTGAAGGCAACAGAGTTGCAATGGGGAGCACAATCCCTTGATAGCTGATACGGATATCAGGCTCAGGCATTTACAATTGGGATTTTTACCCCAAAATTCCTCACTGATATCACCAAACAATGCCTTTACTTAAAATAAAATCAAATAAAATAAAATCATAATTAAATATGTTTCACAGGAGGTGTTCAGTCACCAAAATGGCTCATTAATTTGTTTTTGTTTTTGTTTTTTTTTGTTTTGAGAGGTAACGATTACTTTATTAGAAGGAAAAAACAGATTAACAGGAAAACAAAAAATAGAAAAAATAACAAACATAAAGCATAAAGAGGGAATAAAACTCGCTGAGATAGCAAGCTGAATACCCTCAGCTACAAAGCAAATTACAGCCCTGAAGGTTAACGAAAATGGAGGCCCATTCAGCTATATAATGTTGGACTCTAAGGAGCATTGATTCCGTTGAGTTTGAGTTAGAGATGTCCGTAAAGAATCTCCCATTCCTTTCTTCCCATATAGACCACCAAACTGCCAATAGAGCCATTCTCCACACTGTTTTCTTCTCCTTGCCAAAAGGACCACCTCATGCTTGGAGAAGCCGGTTCGTCGCATGAGGAGAAACCCATGAAATATGAAAAGATTTTAAGGTTGCTGACCAAACGCTGATGAAGAAAGGGCAGTGATTGAACAAGTGATTGACTGATTCTTCATTATCCATGCAATAGAGACAGACGTTTGTAAGGATCATTCCTTTTCTTCTCAGATTATCGATACTCAGGACTTTCTTCTTGCCGACCAACCATCCGAAAGCAGCTATCTTGGGAGGAACTTTATATTTCCATACCTGAGCCGTCTATGAAGCAATGGAAGATGAGTTGTTGCTGTCGAGGGAAGTGTATAATGAAGCAACCGAGAACTTTTTAGATCTGTCCAGCCTCCACATGATCCGATCTACACCCAACTTGTCTATCTTGCAATTGTTGATACATCAAAAGAGAGCCAGGAATTCTTCGAGCTCCCAATCTTGAAGATTTATGCAACATAAGGGGTTCCAAACGATATCGTCCCCGCTAAAAGAATAGCATTCTGCTATTGAAATGTCTCGCTTAGGGGCAAGACGAAAAATGTTATGGAATCTCTCTTTCAGTGCCACTTCTCCCACCCAAATGTCTTCCCAAAATTGGATTTTAACTCCATTTCCGATGGCGAAACTGATACCTTTAAAAAAATCCTGTTTAACAGATAGAATGTCTTTCCAAATGGCAGAGGCTCTATAAGTTGAGGAGTTCTTTGTCCACCAGCCACCCTTTGCTCGATCGTATTTACTCTTGATTAGAGAATTCCAAAGAGTCCCTTCTTCTATTCTAAGCCTCCAAATCCATTTACCCAAAAGAGCATAATTCATCCTTTTGAGGTCCCTGATTCCAATGCCACCCTGTTTGAGGTGTTTGCAGACCTCCTTCCATTCCATGAGATAGAATTTCTCTCTTCTTGCCCATGCCACAGAAAGTCACGTCTGAGCTTTTCAAGGGTAGCAATGACTGAAGGCGGGCATTTATAGAGAGACATGTAGTAAAGGGGCAAATTCGATAACGCCGATTTAATCAATGTAAGACGACCACCAAATGACAAATATCTACACTTCCATCTGGCTAAATATTTTTCAAATCTGACAATGACTCTGTCCCATAAAAACCTGAGGGATTTGCCTATACACAAGGGAGAGACCAACAAAAGTAGCAGGCAAACTGCATATGGAGCACTTGAAGAAGTCTGCGAACTTACATAATTCTTCTTCCTCCATATTTACACCAAACATCTTCAATTTTTGGAGATTAACTTTGAGCCCCGAAGTTGCCTCAAAGCATCGGATAATAATGCACAAGTTGCTAATTTTATCGAAGTCTGCCACGTGGAAAAGGAGCCTATCATCTGCAAATTGGATGTGAGATATCTGAGAACTCATGCCTTTGACCTAGAAGCCGCTAATGATACAACCCTTTTCTCAGCATTCTAGAAAGGGCTTCCCCAACTATGAGAAAAAGAAAAGGGGATAGGGGATCCCCTTGACAAAGGCCACGCTAAAGAACCCTTTTGGAGATCCATTCAGGAGAACAGAGAATAGAGCAATCTCAATGTATTCCTTCATCCAACCATTCCAATTCGCTCCGAAGCCCATACGATGTAACATATAATGGGGAAAATTCTGGTCAACGTGATCATATGCTTTCTCGATGTCGAGCTTGCAAATGATACCATTCAAACTGGATCTATGGCTCAAGTCCAAGCATTCGTAAGCTATGAGAGTTGAATCGATAATTTGCCTACCTGGGATAAACGCACTTTGGTTGTCGAAATATATTGTCCAACACCCCTCTCAGCCAGAACGCTAAGACTTTAGCCTAGATTTTATACGGGCTGCCGGGCTGCCAAGATGACAAATCGACATTTTATATATATATATATTAGTGGTCTAAGTTAGAGGATTGTGGGGTTCACATGATGTTTGTATGACATCCAACTAGTTCAACAGGTGCACCCCATCATAATGATCGGACAAACCCAAAATCAGATCAATCCAATCATTAGGTGGCCCACAAGCTAACTTGGAGGTTTTTGAGTGGTGTATATTGTTTTTTATGGTGGGGTCTGCCTAATGATGAGATTGGCGTGATTTTTTTACCATCTGATCATCACGGGGGTGCGCCCATCAGAAGGGTTTAATATCATGCACACCATGATCCCACAATACTCAGACTCCACTTTTTATACCATGTGGACCCCACAATACTCCACTCCACTTTTTATACAAGTAGACAGTACTTTGGTCATTTCTCCCCCCTTGAGAATCATCTTGCAACAGCTTTTAAAACTCAGAAGGCATTGTTCAGTAAAATAAAAATTCTTGAGGAATTTCGCAGAAAAAAAAATAAAATCTGCTATCCAATTTGATAGTGCATTCAAACACGCCCTTTAACTACTAACATGCAATAAAAACACAGAGACACAAGGATAAGCTACAACCCATTGCAAAATATCTCCTATTTGCACAGCTCAGTGTCTCACCTACACAATACAAAGCCATCCTGAAAAATTTTCAATTCTTACAAGTCAAAATCCATACACTGAAATTCTCTGCAAGTCAAAACATTAGAATGAATCGATGTGATCCAAACGAATATCACATATGCTACAATGGCTAAATTATAAAAAAAGAAAAAAAAAAAAACTTAGAATCATGTAATGCTAATTATCTCCAATATGATATCGAACAGATTAGAACTCCCGACCTCAATTCGCTATTTAGTAGCATCTGATGTGGGCCCTGCCTTCCTCCTCCGACCGTTCCGTTTCACGGTAACGGGCGTGCCAACCTCAGCTTCTCTGCCCTTTGGCTGAGTGGGTTCGCTTACCGGGCGGCTTCTTGTCGAATTCATCTCCCTCCTCAGTCGCAGTATCTCTCCTTTCGCTGCTGCCAGTTCCTCTTCGAGCCTTTTACCCCTCTTCTCCAGATTTTCTCTCTCTTTACTAAGCCTTGTAAGGATGTCTTGGGCGTCTTCTAAATTCTCCTTTGCCTCTTTCGTAGCATCTTTTTGCTCGATAAGGGACTTGTAGAGCATATTCTTCTCGGATTCAAGGCTGGCGGTTCTAGAATTCACAATCTCTAGCTCTCTAGATAGCAATAAGGTGTTCTTGTTCATTTCATCAAGTGATTTCGTAGCATCTTCCAAGTCTGTTTCAAGGTTCATCCGGGCTTCTTTATCTGTTGCAATCTGTTTCTTTGATGCCTCCAGGTCTTTCTTCAAAGAAGTGACTGCCTTTCTTTCTTCTCCCAAATCATGAGTGGCAATCTCGGCTTTCTTGTAGATCTCCAACAGCTCCTTCTTTAGGCTCTCATGAGCTGCTGCTGCATCTTTCAACTCTCCCGTCACAGCAACTAGCTCTTGCTTCGTTTTCAGTAGAACTTCTTTAACTGAAATGAGTTCATCCGACAGTGCTTTCGAAGTAAATTTTGCCTCATCCAGACTCTGACTAAGCAAGTTTTGCGTTTCTGCAAGTTCTGCCTGAAGCCTGGAGACATCCAATGCAAGTTCTTCGCATGACTGTTTTGACTGTTTCAATTGCTTCGACAGATTGGTGGCCTCAAGTCTAGACACTCCCAAAGCTTCTTGGGTGAGTTGAAGCTCACCCCTCAAATTCTTCACAGTGCTTGTTTCCTTCTCCAACCTCGTACTTAAATGGTCCCGTTCTTTCGTTAGATCGGTGATCACTTCTTGGTTGCTGCTTGCTTCGCTCAAAGCAACCCCGAGCTTTTCTTCAAGCAGATTGAGTTCACGGTCTTTGTCCGATAAGAGTTTGGAATCGGAGGCTGCTTGTTTTTCGGAAGATGACTTGAGATTGCTATATTCTTCCTGAAGAGACTGAACTTTTTTGTTGAGTTTGTCTCTTTCTGCAAGTAATGATTTTATTCTCACATTCAAATCTTCCATTGAAGATATCTTCAAATCTAATTCCTCCCTAGTTTTAAGGAGTTCTGCTTTCAACCCTTCAGCTGCGGAATTTGCCTCCTCAAGATTGGCTTTGGTCTGCTCGCAGATAGAAATCAAGCTCTTACATTCTGATTCCTTTTCGGCAAGCAACGAGGTGAGATTTTCGATACTCATTTCCTTGTCCTTTATCTCCAAGGAAAGCAAGCTTACCCTGTCTTGTAGGACATCAACTGTATCTTGCTTCTCTTGAAGCTTAGCTTCAAGAATCTTTCTTTTTTCGTCGGCTTGTGTGATGTTGCTCTCTAGTTGATCTATCTGCAATTTAAACTCTTGGGCTAACTTCTTTTCTCTATGTAACTCCTGCCGAACTACCATCAATGCAGCGTTTGCAGAAGAAAGCTGGTCCAACAAAGAGGCTTGCTCTTCTTTGGCCTTACCTATTTGTTTGAGTTTGTCTTCTCGCTCATTTTGTAATCTGCTCTCAAAGTTCTTCTCCAGCAAAGCCATGGCATCTGCTTTTTCACTTAGCTGAGTCTTCATCTGCATGTCACATGATGTCCAGCTGGGTCATGTTGACTTGATACTGAATTATTAAAGTAATATGAATATTTAAGTAATGATAGCTATTTAATAGGTTCTGAACATTTGAAATTTACGTACTACTTCATAGAAGAAGTGCTTGTCCTGTTGGGGCTTTGACACTCTTACACTGGCCTTATAAATATATATATTCTGAAAAGCAATCACCAAGACATGGTGACTTGGTTCGAGTTGTGCCAAGTCACATCAAGTTGACTGAGTCTCAACTGAGTCGAGGTTGCCGGCAAGTTTCCTGGCGACTCAGCTCGAAATCTTGTATAGTCATGTTGATTCGGCCAAGTTTCGAGTTGAGTCACCGAGTTTTTAGAACTATGTTGAGAAATAGTAATCCGTGTGAGGTGACCTATGTAAAAAGGGCACTTCACATTTTAGAAATTTGTCATGTCAGACTAGCGTCAATTGGGGACGTACTGGAATCCTCTAAAGCATCTGTTTTACACAGCGCAAAAAACACCCAAAAGCTTTGTGAGCCTACCATGTTCTCTGCATGAAATCCACTTCGTCCATCAAGTGTGCTCCTCAATGATATGCCCTGGGGCAAAAAACAGCCAGATAGCTCGGGTGAGCCACACAACCTGGAACAATGTGAATGGAACCCCAACCATAGGTTGATGTCTGGAGCCAATTCATCAAAGCTGTTTGTCAGGTGTGGCTCACAAGGATGAAGGGAACAAACAAAAATAATCCTGATCCAAAACTTAGGCGGGCTGCACCACGTGAACTTGAGAGGTTTAAACATAATTTTTTATATTGACCCATTGGTGTGGCCCATATCAGTTTTTTACTAGGCCAATCTTCCGTATGAATGGTAATTATAAGGGTTATCACCTAGTGGATGGAGTGGATTTCACATATACAACATAGTGGGCCCCACAGAGCTGGGGTGTTTTACACTGTAATACAGTTGTTGTAAACGATTCCCGTCCATCTGGTATGCATGTCAGGCACACATTGACATAGCAGTTTGAAAAAAAAATTACACAGCCTTTTAGTGTGTGATATTTATTTTACAGATTTGATAGTCATTCATGTATGGCCCTGCTCATCTACATGCCTATGAGTGTGCCTAAATCATAGACATTTGCAAAATGTCAGCAGTCCATCAGGTAGCCCATGCTGTATAGATATTCTGGCCCTGAAATTATGCTGCTCCACTCATCAGGTGTGTATGAAACAAATGGACTGATAAAACAAGCTTCTTCTTGCTGTTCATTTCTTTTATGCATTGAGGCCCACCTAATAAGTAAACCCAACAGGTTTTCTAGTTAGGGACTCTATACAGTGTGGCTCACCTGACCAACTACTCAGATCTTGCACATGCGCACTGGCATGTTGGTGGACAGGGTTGTCCACGTGTGTGGCCGTAGAAAAACTTTATATATTTATAAAACATATTTTTATCATAAACTGTATGGAAATGTCAACATGTTGGGTTTTCTAGGGTCCATTTGTTATGGAAATGTCAACATGCTGGGTTTTCTAGGGTCCCTTTGTTTGACACCAACATGTGCCATGTCTACATAGCACATGCCAATGAGCAGCAATAGTCTATCAGAACTAAAAGAAAAAAAGAACTTAAAGATGTAGGTAGAAAGGCAACATACAGATTCGATTGTCGATTCAAGCTCTGTCTTTTCCTTCCATGTCAATGCATATAATGCACCAAGAACGCCTAACCCAAACAATCCAAGTTCATTCAGAAGACCCACAAAAGGGTTTACTGGAGCCTGTACTTGCTGCCATGGAAAAGCTACTCAACATGATAGAAGTTTGAGAAACATTACAATCTCTAAATCGGTTGCTTGTAAAGTAGAAAATATTGGAAGAGGCTCAAACCTCGGTTTGGTCTTGCAGTCCAGAGGAGATTCCCTGAAGATTCTGGGGACCATCTACCTCCGGCATACTTCTATCTCGCTTTTCTAGAATCACAAAAGGCATAACATGCATGAGAAGGGCCAAAACCAACCATAGACTGATCAGATGGAAGAAGAAGCATTCATTAGAATAACCACAAAGGCTAGAGATGAATGCAGTATTAGGAACCTTTTTGGACAACACTACATATGCTGCAAAAACTCAAGGATGATTCTGATGTCATCCGATCAGATAGCAAAAGTTAGACAATTTTAATTTGGAGCCTAGACCCTCAACATGAATGGCAAGGAATTTACAATTTGTTTTTTCTTTTCTTCTTCTTCTTCTTCTTTTTTATTTCTTTCTTTCTTTCCTTTCTTTCCTTTGTTTTTTTTTTTTTTTTCCAAGACGTGGAAATTTTGCAATTTGGTTATTTCCACGTGTTAAAACAATAATTCCAATCACCTCGATATTGCATTCAAACATGCCATAAAGGCATTTGCTCATGCTGTAACTGGAAAAAGAATAGAACTATGAAGAGAGGAAGAGAGGAGAAAACAAGGAGAAACGAGAGTAAGATATAGATTTCAGAGGAACTCTAAACTAATCGACTGGACTGATCAGAGAAGAATAGAACCAACACCACTTGCACATGTAGTAATCGAAGAACAGAAAATATGAAGAGAAGAAGAGAGATGAAAAAGGAGAGAAGGAGAGGAAGAGAGATTTGCAAGGAACTGTGTAAGTTGATTAGGGTTGGTCAGAACTGGGACCAGGATCCAGCTGGCTCAAAACCAGAACAGGGCTGCAGCTGGGCTGGAATCAGGCTGCGGCTACTCCAGAGCTGGAAAAGGGATGGAACTGGATCCAAACAAAAACTGGGGCCAGAAGGGGTGGGGCTAGACTGGAACTGGAGCTGAAAAACAGAGGGGTCAGGCGTGGAGCCTGAACTGTGTGTGTTTGCGCGCGCGTGTTTCTGTTGTGTCTGTGCGCGGGCATGGCCTTTCCATGTGTTGTTGGATTGTGTAAAGAACGTAAGGGAGAGAATGTCTCGGCCAAGACTGGCAAAAGCCTGTGAGGGCAAACCTGCTGGGAATTCACATCTTTTCAAAAAGCAAGACATTCTGTCCAACGCATTGACTTTATATACTCATCTCAAAGCAATTATTTGCTTGTGATGATCTTTACCTCATGAAAGAACAACTCCATCTTCAGGCATGTCCATTCTCACTAATGCACCCAGAAAGAGTTAGGTGTAGCTAAGTTGTGTTCCCCAACATTCTTAAGGGATAAATGTCTGCAGTCAAATTTGGTCAACTCATGGTCAAAAGTGATCAACTTGCACTCAACGAGATACATGAACAAAAGAAGGAAATCGTTAAAGTTCGGGCTCAACGACTGCATGTTACTTTCTAAGGGGGAAGAAAACTGAACTCTACTAGGCACTTGCTGTATCTCTCCAGGCCAGGGAGCATTTACCAAAGCAGAATTTCAAAAAGAATCTTTGGGGATTCTTTAGTTAAATTTCTCTTGCGATTTTTTGATAGATAAGAAAGTTAAAAGGTTATAGCTTAAAGCCAGTTTAGTAAGTTTCTGTATGGCATTTAGGCCACTGTCATCTTAACCTTTTACTAGCTATTTAGGGTCAACTTCCAGTCATTGTTTAACCAATCATTCTTATCTAAGCCCTAGCCTTGGTAAGTGAACAAGCCTTCATATCCCTTCTCCCCACCTACATTGAAGTCCTTTCAGGTCTTCTTCTTGTCCTGTCTTTATTCCCTTCAACCTCAACCAATGTTCCCCCCAGAGCTATATCCGTTCTTCATTCAACATGAGTGACATGACCAAACAATCTCAATTTGTTCGCATCATCTTATCTCTCACCAGTGTTCTAAGTATCAACAATATTGGCCTATATCACGGTGTCCCCACTTGCAAGATACGGTATCCCTCAGAATACACTTTTTTTTAATACAAGATATCGACGATAATATCATTGATATTGGCTGATAAGTCGTGAAATTCCTACAAAATCTATAATTTTTCCCATGACCATGCCACCTAGGACCCAAAGATCAATCCTTCATTCTATACGAGGGTTTTCTTCCTGTTGTGTCTGGTTGAATCACTCGAAGGCCACTGGAAATTAATTGTGATCACCTCTTCAGCAAAGATGTTGTGATTACATTTACCCTCCTCTCAACATGGCAAATGAAATGAATGTCCTTGAAGCTAAATCGCATATTTCGTCGAACATAGCATACAATCTCCACAGCAGGGTAACTCCATGTAGATTCGAGACCAGGATATATCTTTGTTCCTTTTAGTTGCCTTTTGTTTTGTTTTGTTTTTTGTTTTTTGTTTTTTTTTTGGTGTGTTTTATTGCTTGTATTTATGACATTTGAATAATATGAACCCATTTTAGATATAACTGCATCATTTATGGCCAACAATGCATAGTTTTGTACTCTAAACAATAAAAAACTATTATGCACTTTTTTTTTGAAAAGTTTTAAGCACTTTGTAATCATGTGCTATTTTTGTAAAGTTTCCCCAAAATTCTCTCAGGTTGTGATACTTTATGCAATATCTATGATATTTCCTGAAATATTTCCCATTTTGGCAGGTGCAATATCAACACTTAAAACATCATCTCTTATTAGGACTACGGCTGGGCTGCTTTGGATGGTCTCATCTTCAATTCTATCCTTCCTCACTGCACATCCATCTCAACATCCTCATCATTGCAACACTCAATATTTGCACATATTTCCTTCCAACCATCCAACACTCTACACCATACAGCACAACGGATATTAGGGGTAACTTAGGTATATAGTATTGGCATATTAATGGTCCTGAATTCCAATTAGTTGGGACAAGGCTCGGATGATGATGATTAAGGAATCTGCATGATAGCTGGGGCAATGCTCAGATGATGATTATATTAGGGTTCTATATTTATTATATATTGGACCATGAAACTTAACAAACATTAGAGTCAATTTTTTAACTTTCTTTTCAGTAACATAATCGCCTTTATTATTATTATTATTATTATCTTCTTCTTCTACTACTTCTTCTTCTTCTTTTTGGCTTAAGTAAGAGATATTTTATACCAAAAAAGATAGTATCTTGTATAAACCTACTTAATAGCAATGCAGTAAGCAGTCCCAAGCTCAGCGAAAGGATGGTTGATGTCAGGTACATAGTCTATCATTAAACCTCTCCCAAGCAATTATGGGAAGAGAATATAAGCTAAAAATAAGGGAAGTAATAAGAGATTCTGCTAAAACCATACTGTCATAAGGGAAGTAATTTACTTTACAACAAAAGCTAATTATCGTGGACAGAATCTCATTACGTCATCTCTTTCCCCATAAAATCGATTCACAAAGATACCATTCAAGCATCTCTGATGGGGACATCACGTGCACACGCGCACTCACGCCGCCCCCCCTACGCACGTACGTATGCAGAAGGAGGACCCCACCATCGATCTGGCTCGATGACGACGTCCAGAGAGGGCCTCCTAGCTAGAAGACAATTTTTGGTTCAGAAAAGTGGCCCGATAGTCAAGAAAAGCCCACCATGGGATCTCATGATCGTGGCCCACTCATCGGATTGGTTTTATATTTTAGGTTTTGCTTATTGTTATTATTTAGAACATCGTGAACGCTTTAGATTTTCTCGTTTGATTTTTATTTTAGTTTACTTAATCGCCAAGTAATAGGTGTCACACATGGTGCGAGTTTTTGGGTATAGGGTTCTCCCTATAAATAGGCACCCCTTGTAGTTCTTTTCATTCATTGAAGTTAATAAAAAAATTCCTGCTTTATTTTTCTGCTCTCTTCGTGAGTTGTGGAAGAATTCAAAAGTGGGTGTGAAGCCCTCCCTTTTCGAAGGGCTAACTACCGTGGTGCGAAGCCACATCGATCCCAATTCACCCCCATCTTCCATCATCTTTTTTTTCCATCTTCCCCCACCATCCATATGTCAAATTTGTCCTTTTGTTGCATCAGATTTCTTCATTGAAGCAGGTTTTCAGATTTCAGCCCGCAGGCGAGCTGAAACTTCGGCGGAGCACTACGCACAAACCGTACATCGGATCGAGCTGAAATTTGGAGGTTTTGGAGTCCATCCCTGGCTGACCAGGTCCAAGGTGGCCTTTTCTGAATAGTGGGCCCCACACACGTGCGGCCGGGATCACACACACGTCCATCTGGACCATTGTTGCTGTCCACACGCGGGATCATCTTTTGGTTTAGGTTTTTATCTTCTTTTATCCTCTCATAGCCGTTTTTTTTCATGAATCCTAACCCTATATTACATGATCCCTAATTGATTTGCCCCTTTTTATCACCTTAGGGTTCCTTGAATTGAAATTAGGGAATCTCTTGGATTAGGGACTGATTTTTATGCATGAGTAGTTGATTTTATTTCCCTTTGACATTGTTTGGTTTATAATTTTATTGGTCCAGTCCTAGCCTGTGTCGGCTTGGACCCGCATAGATTCCCCTTTAATTGAATGTTTGGATTTTCATGTGGGATGTGGAATTTGTGTGATTGTTTCTGAATTGGTGTGATCTAAGCCTGCAATCTTGCATATCATATTTAATTTTCCATGTCCTGCATCAATCTCATATGTTGCTTTAATTTGAGATGAGCCATCAATTACTACTTGGCATTGACACGGACAAATCTTGCAGCCACATCATCTCCCTAACCTCAAAATCTAGGTATCAATTACTACTTGGTATAGTTGTCAAGTCTACTTGGAGACAAGGGTTGCTCGTGGGAAGTTATAATTGTATTTAGGCACTAAGATTCACTAGAAATTGAAAAAGCTACATGGGAATTGGTGTAGGCTTTTGGGGTATTTTTAGAATGTCCAGTGAATAGGCAAGCGCAGTGAACAGAGATTGTCTAGTTTGTAATATAGCTTCTTTTGAAAATGGAATGCCCACGTATGTCGTTCCTTGTTCCGTTGATGTTGGGTTGCCCTCTGATGTAAGATGGGTCAGGGACGAGTCAATGGAGTGCCAGGACTGCACAGATTCAAGCCAGAGGTGCCTTGAATGGGCAAGAATGGCCTAAAAGTGCAGTATAGCTTCCAATCACCATGACTTTATGAATGGCTTTCAGATTCACATGTATTATATGTCACATTGTCACTAGAAAGCTATTGATGAGCCCTACGACTTGGCATCTAAAAGAGGGTTCAATTGCCCTACAACATGGCAACTGACAAAGGGTTCAATTGCCCTACAACATGGCAACTGACAGAGGGTTCAATTGCCCTATGACATGGCAACTGAAATGACACTTTCGGATTAAAAAATGTGTGAGATTGGCAAAATTTTCATTTTCAGTGAGCGGCTCACCGAAAGGGTTCTTTGCATCTTCTCGAGGGCTTCGTCAAGGTAATCCACCGTCTCATTTTCTTTGTCACAGTTATGGAGGCTCTTAGCAAAATGATTGATAGAGGTGTACATCTTGGTTTGGTCAAAGGTTTTGCAGTGGATAATTCACTCTTTCAAATCTCTCATATTCAGTATGTGGATGATACGCTTTTACTTTGTAAGGTAGAGGATTTCCTTGTGCAAAATCTTCGTTCTATCATCATCAGTTTTGAAGTCGTATCTAGGTTGAAGGTGAATATCATCAAAAGCGAGCTGTTAGGGGTTGGGATTTCCAAAGAAGAGGTCCGGTCTTTCTCTTTTCTGTTTGGTTGTTGGGAAGCTTCATTACCAACTACCTACCTTGTCTACCGTATGTTTTGGAAGACCAACAAAACACATGTGGGACAAAGTGCTTGAAAAATGTGATAGGAAGATGTCTAAATGGAAATCAAGGAGTTTAACAATGGGTGGGAAAATGACTCTGATTAAAGCATCTGTGTCAAATCTCTCGGTTTACTTCATGTCTATGTTTAAGTGCCCAAAGTCTATTCTAAACACGTTGGAAAAGAGGAGGGATTTTCTATGGAAAGGATCGGGTGAGAAACAAAAGTTCCATCTTCTGAAATGGGAGGAGGTTTGCAAACCGATGGATCAATGGGGGATGGTATAAGTATAAGCTTTTGGAGGGATAAGTGGGTGGGAGAGGTGAAGTTGTATGAGAGATTTCCCTTGTTAGCAAGGTTAGCTAGGGATGAGCGGATGAAGGTTGATAGTTGTTTTTCGGCGAGGGATGAAGTAGTCAGTTGGTCTCCGTGCTGTAGAAGGAATTTGGCCGACAAAGAGTTTGAAGAATTTTTGCAACTCCTTCAAGTTTTAGAGAACATTTCTCCGAGGCTATCAGACTCAGACCCCATAAAATGGCTAAAAGAAAAGTCAGGCTCGTTTTTTGTTTGATCCTTTTATCAATTTCCTCTGAAAGGAGCAATTTTGTCAGGCTCATCTTTTGTGAGATCCTTTTATCAGTTTCCTCTGAAAGGGGCAATTTTGTTAGGCTAGTACCAACATCTTGGCTATGGTGTTGCAACGCTCCTTTGAAGGTGGTAGTTTTCATTTGGCTTGTAGGGAAGAATATAGTGCTCACCATTGACAATTTGTGCAAAAGGAATACGATTCTCCCAAATGTTTGCCTATTGTGCTACAAAGATGCGGAATCAATAGATCATCTCTTTATCCATTGCTCCTTCGCAGGAGAGGAGTTGAGTCATCTTCTTCGGCTTTTCAGACTCGAGTGGGTGTTTCCGCGATCGATTCAAGATTTTCTTCTATCTCGCCATGGGGAGGGAATAGGGAAATCGGGGAGAAGGGGGTGGAGGCTAAGCTTGTCAACAGTTTTTTTGGGCTCTATAGTGGGAAAGAAATGACCGGTGTTTTAGGAACAAAAAGGGAGGCGTAAAAGTTGTTATCAAGAAGGTGATTCTTAATGTTAAGGAGTGAGTGGAAGTGTCGATCCTCCCAAATGTTTGCCTATTGTGCTACAAAGATGCGGAATCAATAGATCATCTCTTTATCCATTGCTCCTTCGCAGGAGAGGAGTTGAGTCATCTTCTTCGGCTTTTCAGACTCGAGTGGGTGTTTCCGCGATCGATTCGAGATTTTCTTCTATCTCGCCATGGGGAGGGAATAGGGAAATCGGGGAGAAGGGTGTGGAGGCTAAGCTTGTCAACAGTTTTTTTGGGCTCTATAGTGGGAAAGAAATGACCGGTGTTTTAGGAACAAAAAGGGAGGCGTAAAAGTTGTTATCAAGAAGGTGATTCTTAATGTTAAGGAGTGAGTGGAAGTGTCGATCCTCCCAAATGTTTGCCTATTGTGCTACAAAGATGCGGAATCAATAGATCATCTCTTTATCCATTGCTCCTTCGCAGGAGAGGAGTTGAGTCATCTTCTTCGGCTTTTCAGACTCGAGTGGGTGTTTCCGCGATCGATTCGAGATTTTCTTCTATCTCGCCATGGGGAGGGAATAGGGAAATCGGGGAGAAGGGTGTGGAGGCTAAGCTTGTCAACAGTTTTTTTGGGCTCTATAGTGGGAAAGAAATGACCGGTGTTTTAGGAACAAAAAGGGAGGCTTAAAAGTTGTTATCAAGAAGGTGATTCTTAATGTTAAGGAGTGAGTGGAAGTGTCGATTCCTCAAATTCATATTTAGTTTGAGTTGGGAGCTTGTTTGGGTTTATTTATTTATTTATTTGTACATTTGTGTTTTTTTTTTTTCTTTTTTGTATAGTTATCATCATTGTTTCAAAAAAAAAAAAGAAGAAAGAGGGTTTAATTGCGACATGGCAATTAACAAAGGTTTGGTTGCCCTATGAAATGGCAACTAACCAGTTATTGAAAAAAGCCTGCTTTTGGCATCAAAATTGCATTTTAGTTCAAAACTTACTATTTTTAGAAAGCTCCATTTTAAGATCTTGGTTGTAGTCTAAAGTCTTCATTTTTGTCATCTAAGAGTTGCCTATGACTTTGGATAGATTTAGGCATAGCTTTACAATTCTAGTATTTTTTTACTATTTCAGGAAAGCTTCCTACTTTTTTTTAGTCCAATCAAGAGCATGGGGCCTTTTTTTCTTATCAAGGACATAAGTTATGTTGTAAACAATATTTTTCACCAATAATATCAATTTTCTTTCTTGTTCTTAGAGATTTTCATTCCCTATGGATTCAAGGATTATCAACTAGGAGAAGGCTTTATCCATGCACCCGCTACATTTGTTGGCATTAGAGCGAGGTCTTTCCTCAATTCAATGGCTTCCAATAGCAGACCGAACAACAACAATACTTTTTTTTTATAATGATGACAACAACGATACTACAGATGGTGTTCGCGGGAATCAAGTAATAAATATAGTAGAATTCATGGCCTTACAATGAGAAACCCCACATCCATGCGGGACTTGCAAATGATGATTGCTTGGTTGATTGAGGCCATGGGGCATGTCAAACAACCACTTTCTCTATGTTCCTATGCGGAGTTCCACACCACATGTGTGGGGGAGTGTTAAAGTCGGCCTTGATATATATTGCTACACCATCCTCCAACAGCTCGAGCTTTTAGAGAAAGTGGATGGCAATGAACGGGTCACGACTCACAACTAAAAAAGGAGCTCGCGGTCAACCAGTTCATGGCCCAATAGGTCCAACACCATGACAAATCGTAAACCACAACCCCATGACAACGGGTTAGCGATGAGTTAGACAAGATCATTCACCAATATGGAGGACAAGGAGGTGATTGGGACTGCTAACTTAGGTAGATTTCCATTCATTTAATAGCTAGCTTCACATGGAGGACTTCGTCAACTGGCTTATGGAGGTAGAGAGTTCTTCAATTGTATGGAGATCCTTGAGGAGAAGAAAGTAAAATTGGTAGCATACAAGCTTAGAGGTAGGATTTCTGCAAGGTAGGAGCAACTATAACTCTCATGGATGTGGTAATTGAAAGCACCAATTTGAACCTAATTGAGGATGAAGCAGTTGACGTGAACATAATTCTTGTGAGTAGACTATGATTAGGTATTGTTCCAATACCCACCAAGGAAGCCTTATGACGAGGGATTATGTGGAAGAACTTTACCACTTATCCCAATGTAACGACTTTACAATAATCGAGTCACAGTATGTAGCAGGGTTCACAGTTAGATTGCATAGGGCAATACAAGATCGGGATAATGATGCAATGCAGCCGGACCCTAATGTTGATGTCAAATTGGCAACCAAAGTGGGGACGCAATTAAAGAGGATTGTTGCAAGCAGTGTTTGAAATATCGGTATCGCTTTATGTGTTGCATTCTTGGGATACGGATACGTATTGGTTATCGCATGGGATATATCGGTTGTATCGTGTAATGTATCGTTACTGTTGGAAACATGGGGAAACATTGGGAAATTAGTTGAATTTTTCGATGAAACTTCGGTGATTATTAAAAAAGACATCAATACACACTTATAAATCAAAACATTAAAAAAAAAAAAAAACACGTACACATAATAGGTTTTCTTTGTATGAGATCCTAATCTATACGTTATCTAATTGAATTGATGCAAGTAAATTCAATAGCTATTTATATAATTTACAAATGTAAGAAGATGAGTGAAAACACAAACAATACATTCAAAAGCAAAAGAAGAATCATTAGATTAGGTTACAGACATGTTTAATGTGATGTTTGAACACAGAGATTGCAAATGATTTGTGAGAAATTGAAAATTTTTGATTTTTTTTTTCAATTTTTCACTACTCAACATATCTCCTCCAAATCTCAAAATCAAAGCTCCCAATCCACGATTTTTCATGCAGAACATGAAAAATCATGAATTTGTAACAATCTGACACTAATTTAACATGATTTAGCATCGAAATTCGAAAATGATCACTAGATCGAACATGTGGGTATATCGCACTACTTGTAAGTTTCGTATCGCACTAGTCGGATACAAGATATATCGTGGGATATGTTGGCCGATATCATCGATATTTAAAACATTGGTTGCAAGAAACCAAGCAGTAAGGGAAATCGTCATTGCCAAACCATCACATGATATGATGCAGGCCCAAAGGAAAAGTTTGACCAAGTGACGCTTGCCATGAACTGAGAATCAGGAGAGTGCATAAGCCAAACCACAAGGAGGAGCAATCAATAGTAGAGATACGTCCCGAAACTCCTATGCGCCATTCAGCTGGCCAAGTATTACAGGTGTAGTCAACCTTGGCATCGATCTAGTCAATGTCCTAAGAGATAGATAGCTAACCTGGCCATTAACTCAGAGGAGACGGATGATTGCCGACTAGGTTTTGAAGAGGAGAGGGATGAAAACTCCCAGAGCAACGAGAAAGAGGACATGATAACTTCAAGACCATGTGCAAGATCAACTAGAATATCTATTATGAGATTATAGACAGAGGCAGAAACAAGAACATAATGTCCAAGATGGTGGAAGACAAGCTACAAAAGGGTCAACCAAATGAACATAAGTGAGCAATGCCCAGTTCAATATTATAAAGATGAAGTTGTGGGTAATGTGGCCATTAGTTGTATCATAATATTTTTCATCAACAAATATCAATTTTATTTCTTGTACATAGAGATTTTCTCTCAAGGATTATCAACTAGGAGAAGACAATGATCTACTTCCTTTATGCACCCACCCACCATGTTACCCTCTTCTATAAATGGAGGCATCTTGGATGGATGGTGGAGAGTGAAAATCAAGTGAAGCGGTGAGAGGATATGGTTGACAAGTTAGAAAAAAAAAGGTTTTTGTGCAGTTAAAAGTGCATACAAAGTTTAAATTGCACATTTCTTTGCTTTTCTTTCCTTCTCCTTCTTTTTGTTTGTGTATGCACGAGACATGCACCAGCATTTGTGTTTAGGGAACCAGTACTGGTTAAGCTAGTGTTTGAAACATCATGTTAGACAATCATTCCTAAGTATTCATCCAAATTTCAATAACCACCGTTATTATGTTGGACCTGAAAGAAATCTAATTGGAAAATTTGAGGGCTACTTCCCCATTATGAGTACAAGGAAACATTGTTATGATCTTACCATTTCGTGCCAATTGAATCGAATGTCAGAAATTAAACTCATCTGTGCATCAGAACACAGACTTGATATGCATTCAGAACTTTGAAGCTAGATTGCAACCCTTATGTTGAGACGAATTGAAATGTCCAATGTTGGACCCGTTCTAATTTGTCAATAGCTTGATTTATGTGGGATAGTAATAGAAAGAAACAATTGTGATAGTATTTGAAAACTAGCATCTAGGCTGTGTTGGGTTGTGACAAATATCATGAAATATTATGATTAATAGGTCTAATTTAGTGCAGAATATCAAGAAATCTCATGATATTTGTTGCAACCAAACGTGACCCTACACCTGGAAAAAATATTGTGATCATTCACATCCACTTCAATGCAGCTTACTTATTGCAATCTAAATCAATTGTACATCCAAACATACCCTCAACATGGTGGCAGACTATTATTCTCACTTCTATGAAAAATGAAAAAAATAATAATAATAAATAAAACATACAATGAGAATAAATTAAAAACAAACATCCAATAAGAAAATAAAATCAACTGAACAAATCCAACTATGAAAAATACTAATTACAATAAATACGTAGTAAGAAACAATTCCAATTCCGCTTAAAGAAAAGAAACGGCATTCCTTTTAATACATCCATTTTTTAAAAAAGGAAAAAAACACCAAACCCAATCCACCAAACTCATGAAATAGAAAGAAGATAACCCAAAAGATAGGAAAGTAGAAAGATTGAATGGAGAAGATAAAGAGTACCCAACTGACCTTTCACTGCAAAATCTTCAAGAGCTCTTGCTCTGGGCTGTAGAACGGGGAACGCAGAAAGACCCATAAGCAAAAAGGCTCTCCTTTTCAAGAAATTCATGTCATTTGGGTTCTCATGATGTAAGGAAGCCATGGGAACTATCTTCTTCTTCTTCCTCCTCTTCAAGGCATCTCTTCTTTGAGAATGAGAAGAAGAAGAAGAGACTGAGGAAGGAGGAAGAGATTGAGACACGCAACAGCTTCCTAATAAAACTCCCATCTCTGTTCACAGAAAATACATCCAACTTTGAAGATCGATCTCTCCCTCTCTCTCTCTCTCGTTTTGTGGAGGAGCAGGCTTCCCTCTTTTCCATTACTACAGTAGACTTTTCCGGACGCGCCGAGAAATACCCCTCTTTCGGGGCGAAATTACCGGATAGCCTTATCTGGAAAGAGGGTTTATACGTGGAGTTTGCTTCGCCTGTGTCGCGACTGAGCTCGGGCCCACACGTGCAGAGATATCACAATGATCGGAACCGTCCATGTTCTGGGGACCACCATAAAACAAAGAAAAAAAAAACCCATAGGCGGAAATGATATAATTCTCATCCTCTATATATGTCTATGAATATGGACCCTTGAAAAGAATTCTTCCAATGGCTTATGTTCAAGTTCATTAAATCATTTGCCAGGATCTTCCTTTTAGCTTTAGGGGTCGTTTGGTACCGCCGATTGGAGGGGATTGGAGGGGGTTTCATATCCCCTGGTCATTTGGCAGCATAAAGTAACCCAGGGTTTGAAATCCAGTGGGTTTTCAACTCGGGGGCTTGTAATCCACGGTAAGAGCTTGGATTTAGAGCAATACACAAGTCGAGCCCAGCCGAGTATTACTCAGCTTGTGCTTGGCTTGCATGGCCCGAGTCCTAACTCATATTCAGCTTGGCTCGGCCTTCAAGCTCATATGCCTAGCTTGTGCTTGACTCGTTCGAGTTCGAGCCGTGTTCGAGCCGAGTTTTCGAGCCGAGTTCGATCTAACCCATGGAACCCTCTACTCAGGTCTTTGGACCTTGGTTTCAAGATGAATTTGGATCGGTCCTAGTCAAATGGAATTCTACGTGATGGGGCCCACACCATGGATGAATTAGACTGCATACACATGTGCTAGTTTGACATGTGTGGAATGTAAACGGGCTCTCTTCCTTGCATATGGCTTAGTAAGAATCTCCTTCAAACAAATGAAAATCACTAGGATTAAAATAATAATTCTTACCTGGCGGACGGACAGGGGTACTGGGCAGGGCATGGATGAGCTGCGGACAAGGGTGTCGGGCAGGCTAGGGAAGAGTTACGGCAGGGACAGGGGCACCGGGCAGGGATGAGTTGCGGACAGGGCAAGGCAGTGATGAGCTGTGGACAGGAGTGCCAGGAAGTCGTTATGGCCACCGGACAGGGCAATGTGAGCGTTTGAGAGAGAGGGAGGAAGAAGAAGGGTAAGGGAAATAGTAACCGGGCAGGGCAAGGACCACCGAACGGTTGTTGTGGCTATGCGGGTTAGGGTTTTTTGAGAGAGTGAGGATGGAGAGAGATGGCTTTTTGGGAGGTAGGGTTTTAATTTTAAAATGGTATATATATCCTGTACCGAGTTACCGAGTCAAGCTGAGTCGAGCCGAGTTCGAGTATTATTCGAGTCGAGTTAAGTCGAGCAGGGGCAAGCTCGAACTCGGCTCGAACTCATTTCAAGCTCCAAAAATCAGCTTGAACTCGGCTCGAGTCGAGCGAGTTCCGAGTCAAGTCGAGCTTTTTTGAGCCGAGTCGAGCGAGTGACTGAGCTTTTGCTGCCGTAAGAACTCTACTTGGATTACACCTAAAATCATTTCAATAGTTGCAGGTGTAACATGTGTGTCACTATACACTCTCATTCTATTCGGCACATGACCCACTAATGATGATCAGCACCGTCCAAACATTGTCCAGCACTGTCCAAACATTATCCATGTAAGTCAACGATTAAAAATCTAGTCACTCAGGCATGATCTTGTGCTTGGCCCCATCGAAACCTGGAATTTCCTTATTTTGGGGCAAAACATATATTTCAGTGAGCTTATCACAACCATTGTGTGAAAAATTACATATCTCACTAATTAGAGATATTAAAATTGATTTAGTAATTAAATTCAAACCCTGTAAATATACCATCATGCATAGATACTTTTGGATTAAAGTTATTCACACTCTGGGGGGCGAAACAACATGAGAGGATTTCAAATCCAGAGGGTTTCTAATTCTGGAGGTTCCATATCCGCTCCCAAACAGGCCTTTTTTTTTTGGGGTTAGCTTGTTAGTACCCACCCGTGGCAGTACACACACTCCTTGTTAGCCACCCCCGCTAGGGATCCATACCAAGACCTGAAGATAGCACAATAAAAATGGTACTGAGAATTTGGACGGTTCTCATCATTGGAACCCATTTTTAGGGCCCGTTTGGCCGGGTGGATTGGAAGGGATTGAATGGTATTAGGGTGGATGGCATGGATTTCTAGGTAATGATGTCTGGAGATCCATGGGATTGATATATCCTTGGATTGCTATATCCAGTCTGTTTGGCGCGCCCGGCCAATCCCGGTATTAAACCTTCTCATCCCTTCTAATCCCTCAAACCAAACACGTCACAGGCAAATTTGAAGGATTAGGGTGGATTGGATGGGATTTAAATGTAATGATGGTGTTGTCAGCGGATTGTCTTGAGATACATGGGACTGGGATCAGATCACCGACTCTGTTTGGCACGCCAGGCCAATCCCGGGATTTGGCTTCCAATCCCTTCCAATCCGACCGGCCAAACGGGCCCTTATGGTGATCTTGAGTCCGTCGCGACATACGCAAAACAAGCTCTTATCTATATACGTGTATGGCACTTTGCACACCGTACACGTGTTTACATTTCTGATGGGTAAGATTTATTGTTTGGCAATCCGAACCGACGATCTGTCGGGAATCAGGATCAATACTAAAAGCTTATTTCAGTTGAATGTGTACTGTGGTTGTATTTTGTCATCTCAACCGTCTACTTCATCACATTCGAAGGACTCCTAAACTGTCTTATTTACAACTATTTTCAGCGAATGGTACAGGAAAGGTGGGTCCCAGAATCTCAACAGTCTGGATTATTTAAAGGTAGCCGCTAATTGTTATAATTAAAAACGCGTGTATACTGTTCAGATAGGCTGGCCACGTATCATATTAATTCCTCGGAAAAGAGCGAAGCCGACATGAAACAGGTATATCCGAAACTCATGTAGGCCGTACGACATGAAACGGTTGGGATTGATCGTCTGGGGGTGACAGAAGTTTTGTATTGATATTTGTTACTACAGTGGTAATAATCCTATTAACGGTTTGGTTGGCATATAAACACCATGGTCAGCTCTGGGAAGGTTTCGCAAGTGGACGTTTGGCTCAAATGATTTTTTTTCCTACCTTATTTATTCTACTGTTCTACTGTGCTCTTTCAAAACAGATGAACCGAGTGGATTTCTCACCGACATCTTTTTGGGCCCGCACAGGCCCGGTACAGGTATCTGTTTGGAAGCGT
This sequence comes from Magnolia sinica, assembly GCF_029962835.1. NCBI lineage: Eukaryota > Viridiplantae > Streptophyta > Magnoliopsida > Magnoliales > Magnoliaceae > Magnolia > Magnolia sinica. The sequence goes on along the minus strand of NC_080573.1, from coordinate 113,416,703 downwards.
GGATTTGAAACCCCCTAAGTGTGTTTGGCATGGTTTATAATCTTCTCTAATTCAAAAGTAATTATGTATCTTGTATTTACAGGAAGTTGAATTTAATTACTAAATCAACTTTAATAGCTCTAATTAATGTAAGTATGTAATGTTTGACATAATGGTATTAATAATGCCGTTGAAATATATACTTTGCTTATAAATGATAAAATTTCAAGTCTTGGATGGACCACAAGCAAAAGATCACATCCGAGTAACTAACCAACTATTTTTAATTATTGATTTACATAGACAATGTTTGGATGACACAGATCATTATATTAAAGTAATTATAGTAATGCAATTGATAATCTAATTATTTTGGGATATCCGATATATTAAAAGCATAACGACATTCATGTTACACATGCAACTCTTGGAAGGATTTTAGATGTAACCCAAGCTTTTATCTTGGATTTCAAACCCCCCTCTTTGAGGGGATTTGAAGCCCAATTTCTTTATGTGCCAAACATATTAGGAAATTTGAAATTGCCTGAAATCCCTTCAAACCCCTTCGAATCTATGGAGCCGCTTGCATGTGCCACAGGCATAGAGATATCTATGTACCTAGAGCTGTGTGGGGCCATAATGATGTCCATGAGAAATCTACTCCGTCCATATGTTTTGAAAACCACGATAGGATGACACTCTTAAAATCAAGCATATCCAAAGCTCATGTGGGCTATACAACACTAAATAGTAGGGATTGAACGCCTGACAGTGACAGAAGTTTTGTATAAGGATGATATTTGGTCCTAAAGTTTATTTGAGCGGTAATAATTCTATGAACGATTTGAATGGCATATAAACATCATGATCAGCTTTAGAAGTGTTTCAACGTTGGACATTGCTGTTCCCACTGTTTTGTTGGTATAGCACACCTGATCTACCTAATTTTGATATTCATGTCCTGTTTTGGCCTTTCAAAACGGATGGATAGAGTGGATTTGTCAAGATATCTGTGGACACCACACAGCCCGCTTGGGGCACATGCAATCCGCTCTCGAAAAAGAGTTAGGGAAGGAAGAAATTTTTCCCACTGTAAATCTCATATTGTACCCACCAGCTTTTCTGAATCACTCAAACTTTACTTTTCCTAATTAAACCACTGTTGTACGGATTAACTCTTTGTAGATGAAGATACTCTTGCTTTCACGGAGTTGTCTATGGTGCCATCGTCTACTACCAGAAAAAAAAGGTCAAATACCGTAACTAAGGACATATAGCTACAGATTATAACTATAGCAAAACCGTAAGCTAAATATATATAGCTATGAATTATAACCGTAGCAAGGCTGTAGTTAAAGACATATAGCTACAAATTATAATCGAGTAAGTTCATAGCCATTAGTAGCGTAGCCATTGCTTCATTAGATTCATAGCCATTAGTTTATGCCTACGGATCTATTTTGTAGTGAAAAGTACATACAGCCACAGATAATTGATCGAGCATAACATGAAATTGATGGAGCTTCACATGAAATTGACCGAGCTTCAAATAAAATTGAGCGAGTTTCACATAAAATTGATCGAGTTTCACATGAAATTGACTGAGACTAACATGAAATTGAGTGAGCTTCACATGAAATTAATCGAGTCTAACATGAAATTGAATGGAAAACACAAATACAAGCTTGATCCAAAACTTATATAGCTCGTAAGAAATTTTTTTGATTTAGGATTTATTACAATTTATTCAAATATACCTGTAGTGTGTGCTTTCTTTAATGGATGCACTATTTTCATCATTTATTGACAAACTAAAACGAAAACAAAGAAGTAATGATTTGATGGAAGGTTATTCTAAGAAGAAAGAAGATTTCTGAAAATGAGTTTTAGGTAGATGAGTATTATTGTATGGAGATGATAGAAAATTCTAGAAGATGAATTTTAGGTAGAGTGTTGTTGTTGCGTGAAGAGGAGAAAAGATTCTCAAAAATAAGTTTTTAAATGATAGGAGAGGAGAGAAGATTATAGAAAATAAGTTTGTATTGCAAGTGTATTTTTGTATAGAAAAAGTCAATGGTTTAATCTTAAAAAGTATAGTTTAGGAGCAAAAAGCCAAGGGAAGGAATAAGGAACTGTATGGTACGAGCCAGCATCATTTTGCAGTACCCACACACATTGAATTTTTGAGAACTGAGGTCCATGCTTCAGTGATTAAGACCATTGATCTTTTCTTCCCTACCCTAGATAGAATATTTCAAGAATATTAACTTAAAATAACTTTTTCCCATTTGTGAACTAAGTATGGACGATAAATAAGGGAAATCAACAAGGATCTACATATATCCTATTATTGGTTGGTTAGATCTTCCAATTTGGGAGAACTTCGGCATTTTTTCATCCACGCGGTAGTATCGCAGTACTATAAAAAAAAGGCAATGGTATGAAATACGAACCTTGGCCCCCACTTAAAACACGTGTATACATATAAGGGCGTGTTTGGCTGGATCGATCCAATGGGATTAGGAGGGATAGGATCGGTTTTAAGGTAACGATGGCGGTGTTAGTGGACGGTCGGACATCCCATGAGATCCTTATATCCCGGGACCTACAACGTCTGCTTGTTTGGATACTGAATTGCATCCTGAGACGAGTAAAGTGAACCGGTTTGGATGCAAGTGGGATTGGACTAAACCCATTCACACACTCCACCCCGCGCCCTACCATGATGTACGTGTTTCATCCATTCCATTCATCCATTTTTAAAGATCATTTTAGGGCTTGATACAAAAAATGATAGGGATATAAGTCATAGGTGGGCCACACCACATGACAAAAATAATGAATGAATATTCACCATTAAAATCCTCCTAAGGCCCACTGTACTGTTTATTTGACATCCAATCTGTTGATTTGGTCATAAAGACCCAGGTGAAGGGAAAAATCAAATATCAGCTTGATCCAAAACTTTTATGGCCCCCAAAACATTTTTGGGGGTCAAAATTCATTCAACACTGTTTCCTGTAATGTGGTATACTTGAGATTGATATTTACTTCATTTATTTTTCCCATTACATAAAATGATGGAAAAAAAATAGATGGACGGCAGGGATGAAACACATACATCATGGTGGGACTCACATAGCACCGACCATAGCCAATCCGTTTCCCAAGTCGTCCCATGCGGAACCACCTTTGTCAGGCCCCTGATTGTACGGATTTGACTGGTCCAAAACGTGCTTGGCTACCCCTCTCAAACCAGCTCCTCGGGTTGGGATGAGATAGCCCTTGATTTCCAAACTGGCAATGGGATGGGTCCTCCTTCCGTATTCGACCTAATACCGCCTACTCCCACCCAATGTGACTGTCCAAACACGCCCTAATACTGTATCATGGATTTCCTCCTTAATAAAATATCCTATATACAACTCCAGTTTGCTCAGGTCAGGACCACAGGGCCCGCCTTGATTTATTTGTTTTATATCAACTCTGTCCATCCATTTTTACAGCTCATTTTAGGATGTGTGCCCAAAACTGAAGCAGTTACAAATCTCAGGTGGACCACGCCATAGGAAGCAGTGGTGATTGAACACCTATCATTAAAAACTTCCTATGGCCCACCCTATGTTTATTTTCCATTCAACCGGTTGAAAAGGTCAAACAGACCTGGATTAAGGGAAAATACAAATATCAGCTTGATCCAAAACCTTTGTAGCCCACAAGAACTTTTTAATGGTCAGTCACCACTGTTTCCTGTGATGTGATCCACCTGAGATTTAGATATGCTTTAGTTTTAGGCCCTCATTGTAAAATGATCTCGAAAAACGGATCAACGGCATGGATATACAACACATACATCAAGCTGGGCCACACAGTCCCGCTCTCACCCGGTCTTGACGTGATTGAATCCGCGCCCGTCCAGATCACCATATCATGGTGGAAATCGGATTGCGTACGTACTGACTTACTCAGTACGCAATCCGCTTCCATCATGGTGACTGGCCGCGACCACAAAACTGAGGAGAATATGATTCAAATCTTGTAAATTTACATCTTTGCCCTTGACTTTTATTAGAAATTGTGTGGGTTTCCCAAGCTCTGATTGAAAGGATGGATGTTCTGAACATCTGACAATTGAAATAATATAAGATATGCAGCCAACGTTATTGGACGGGGCCCAATTTTTAGAGAATCCATACCGTTGATCTGTTGCTTTCCACCATCATAGACTATGGACCTAAAAATTGCCTTGATCGGACAGCCATAACCTTTTGATTAGTGGCTTATAAATAGACGGTTACTAAGAAATACAGCCCTCCGTTCATGTCCAACTGAAAAATTCGAAGGTTGATGGCTTAGGGGTAGGTTTGCAGCGTGAATTTGGATTATGAATATCTTGGATTTTCAATTTTGGATTTTGGTTAGACTTAAATTTTTAAATCTATAAATTCGAAAATTATGTTCGGCAGCCTAGTGACATTGATATAAATTAAAATTATAATTTACAATCGCCATTGATGCCTGAAATCTTTCTTTTATTTTTTATCTTTCAAGAAAGTTTTTTATACACACGCACTCACACGTCAATGTGGATTTCCGCCTGGATAGATACTGTAACCCATGACCTTGTGTTAAAGCTCTTGTAAGTCTACCATTAAAGTATGAGTAAGGACCCAAGCCTGTCGATCTCAATTTCCTATAGTTTGCTGGGCTAATCTTGTTTAGTCCAAAGAAAATATTCCAAAGCACTCTACTGTGGTGTAGATGGTTTAAGAAGGCTAAAAATTAGAGTCTCGTGTTTTAATCTTTTTACTAATGTGGATGGTCTCTTTCGCTTGAGTGCTTCAAAATCTGTTAGTTACCTTTTCTTGGATTGTTTCTTTGTAGATGGGTTTAAGTGTGGTTGCATAAAAAATTAAATAACTCATATTTCCTGGCGATTTCCATCCTTTGATCGGATCCAAAATTTTATTGATAACGTTGTTGACACCTTTAGCAATATCATCAATTAGCTGTGTTTGTACACTTTTGATTGGCATGTGTGGAGGGAAAGAAATAACTGTATTTGAGAAAATTTCTATGCCAAAAGAAATCCTTGTTAGAAATATCCTTGAAGAAATTAGGTCGGAAGTAGGGCGAAATGTGAATAGTTTTGCTCTAAATAGACTCTTGGCATCTTGGAATCTCCCTACTTCTACTGCTCTCCCTCTAGCCCTTTCGGCCTAGAGCCCGTCGGCATCCTTACCATGTTCATCTGAGTTATTGGAGCTTATCCCATGCAGCTATTAATAACTCTAATATGGGTCTTTTGTGTCCCCTCTCGTCGCCCCTTTCCTTTTTTCCTTGACTCAGGGTGTGAGCTTGTGACTTGTTTATTTTTCCTGGCTTAAAATGTGGGTTGCTTGTCTCCCTAGTCCAAGGTGTGTGCTCTTTTTCTTCTCTCTTATTTGGCTTAGGGTATGGACTTTTTTCATCTGCCTAGATGTAGGTGTTTTTTCTTATCCTAGCTTGGGGTGTGGGTTCTTTCTAAGTTTTAGCTTGATGTGTAGGCTCCTCCCTTTTCCCTTTTTCCTCTCAAAATTTCATGTATCCTTTGTGATTTTTTAGGCTTTTGCCCGTTGGATGATAATAAAAAATTTTCTACTTACCTTTTTAAAAAAAGATCTAACTTTTGCATCCTTTTTTATCTCTTGAAAATTAAAAAAGGTGCTTCTGAGGATTTTCAATGCAAGTTGGATTTGAAATTTAGAAATTTGGGAGTGCCAAACATGATTTGAATTAAAAATCTTAATTTCCAATTACTAAATGCCTAAAATCTAAGTTGTTGAATTATCCCTAAGTATGTTACAATGTGGGGGGATTTTAGGTGCATGCTTTGTCCATGGTTGGGTTAGCAAATCAATGATTTGGATTACATTAAAACATGACTCATAATTGAAAATTAAAAATGAGAGGAGACTTGGCAAATCAATGATTTGGATCGTAGAAAAAACATGACCAATCAATGAAAGTTGAAAATGAGAGGAGAATTGTGTATCGACACAGGTAGTATATTATGTAAGAGAATTGATCACTTACAGGTGGCTCATCTCAACTTATCTAGCCTTTGACTCATTTAATATTTTTTCAAGGAAGTGCAAAAAATTGATTTAAAATAAGTAATTCTTTAAATTTGTTTATTGACAATTGCTTATGCTAAAAGAAATATGCTAGCTAAATATATATAAGAAAAAAAATTGGATGAAAATGTTTTAATGGTTTTCTTAACCACCTTTTAATTTTGAGTCATCAACTGTTTATAACATCAAGGCCCACATGATGAGTGCACCAACCTGACTTTTGTATGACAATGTGTTGACAATTTGACCAACCTAAAAGTTGGCTTTGCACAGTCTGCTGTGGTGGCATATGTGATGCCATCGAAGTAAGTGTTGATGTCATTGAAGCCACCTTTGATCCCATTGCAAAAATCATGAAAATATGATTTTTTTTGTTAGACAAATTTAGGCACTTTTCAATGCCATCAAAGGCATGTTCGATACCATCGAAGCCGAGTTTGATCCAATCAAAGGAGGTTCGATGACATCGAGAAAATACAAGAATTTGAAAGTTCGTTGCTAGACAGTTCTTGATTTCACCCAGACTCTTCGATGAGAGCTTGATGCCATCATTGCGATAGCTATGTAAAATCAAGTTGGTTCTGAAGTCAGTGCGAATCAAAACTATATAAATAGATGTTTTAGGATCTTTTAAACACGAATTAGCGTAAAAGGAATAGAGCAAGGAGTTATGAAGCTGTAAGGAGTCATTCCTCCTCTTCAATCTTTCTGTTCTAGTTAGTTTTTATATTTTTTGTTTGAGTTTTAGTTCAATTTTATATATGGTTAGGGCTAAGAGGTGAAGCTTGTAGTTTTTCTTAATAATTATTTTACTTTGATTTAAGTTATTTGGTTTTCATGTTGAACAATTCATTGATATTTGGTCTGAATTAAGAAGTGTATTTAGTTTATTTTGATCCATTGTTGACTCCGGGCACATTGGATGCTTAGGAAGACTATGAATGTTTTCTTATGCATTTTATTAGAAATTGATCTGTAGATTCCATTGATCTATCGTTGACTTCGGGCACGATAAATGCTTTGAAAGTATTACAATCAAGTCGTTGATGCTTTATGAGGGAACCAATTTAATGAAAGTTTAAATTTGTTTTTAAGCGTATGAATGATGATTTAACTGCTCTATTATCCAGCTAGATAGGATATGACTTCGATTCCAGTTGTGATATCCAATTGAATCAAGTAAATTAACATTAAGGAAGCTATAAGTGGATCATTGGCAATCTAGTGTTTTATATCTGATAGTTTCTTCCACAATTACTCTTTAAACTATATTTTAGTAGTTACTTAGATTCTAATTTTAATTCTAACGTATTCTAGAAATCGCACAATAGCAAGTCCCTATGGATATGACCTCAGTCTCACTAAGTTATTACTACATCGCAACCCTACACTTGGGGTTCGTGAACACATTCAAGGTATGTATATATATATATATATATATATATATATATATATATATATATATATATATATATATATATATATATATATATATATATGGCTCTCTTTAAGAGGTCGTCATATGACTAATAGAAGTGGGTGTGGCTGAGCACATTTATCAAGTCCATTAAGAGTCAATTTGGCTAAAAATGTGATCCATTAATTTTTTAAGGAACTTGTAACTTTAATTTATGAGATCGGATGCTCATTAAGTAAAATTTTTCATAAGACCTAATAATTAAAAGGTTTTAAAAGTATTTTCTATTGTTAAACTTTTGTTTTAACTATTGGAAATGTTTTGATCGCACTTGATGATACTTTGATAATTCAGATCTAGGGATCACCACTTGATCTACATGGGCATTGAGTCTTTAATAAGTAGTCATGATAGTGGAAGGATTTGATCAAATGTAGGTGTATGGGTGTAAAATCCTGCACTTTTCCATACTCATGTGTTATTATGGAAATCAAATGTAGCTATGTGTGTGTGGGACATGTTTAACTTACACACCAATAATTTTTTTAAATTGGTTTTTATATGGGAACCTATTTCCAAATATTAGACTTTGATAAAACTTCAAAACAGAGCCTTAACAAACAAATTAAACCTTTCATCATTAATTGCAAGACTTAAATTTAAAAATCCACCGTTCATCTAGTCTGTGGCATTTTGTTCAATGATTAAATACTAGATCACATGAATCTGAGTATTAGATGGTAATACTGACTATTCAAGTGCTCCTAAACTAGTTTAGGACCCTTTTAGACTGTGGATTATTGACAACAAGTCAATTTGACCATTGGATTCTTCAAGATCAATGGATGAAATCTTAAATCCACTTTTGTGGTCCATTCAGGAGCTAAAATCATCTAACTATCAAATCAACTGGCAAAGTATAATTAGATTAAACTAAGAAACCCTAGAACCATTAATAATTGAAATCAAGAAAAGTTGACCATTGGATCAATGGAAATTAATGCTTATGACCACAATTCAATTGATGTCGGCTCACCTGAGCATGGGGACTATTTGATCAATGGAATGATGTCCTATCTAGGCGAGTAGAATCGAATGGTCAGAGTAGATTTGTCCAAACATCATCGTGGACCCCACAATAACTATGTGTGTACACAGTATGTCTACACCCTCGACCACCGAACCCAACACCCGATCAAATGTGTGTTGACTTGAGTAATTCCAGAAAAAAGAGAGAAATCTCTCTCTCTCTCTCTCTCTCTCTCTCCTATTTTCCTACCCGATGAGCATTTAAACAAACAACTGTTCGCTGTGATGGTTGTGGCCCACTATTAAGGACCACTTCAATGATCCAAATCATCCATCATGTGCGGCCCTCGATTCTGACCAAACCCTAGCCCTTTCTACATGCTGATATACATGTGCATGCACACGATTTCAATTGTAAGTAGGAGGTGTGTGGGACTATTTTCAAAAATGGATTTTTTTTGTTTCTCCCTACTACGTTGGCAATCCATGTGCGTTCCTCTCCCTTTATCTTTGCCACCCATTTAGAATCATCCCAGCCCTCCGTTTACTGTCACGCCCCAAACTCGGAAACCGAGCTCACAGAATTCTCGATCGCCGAATCCGGTGCCGACAGCCTCCGTAGTACCCCATTCTCAGCTCCTAGCGTCTATACGCCAAATTCCGATCCTGGGATCCTACAAGGAGGATTTTTCAATGTACGTTTAACTCTTAAGAAGCAGAACCACAAGTATACCCAAATTACAAAGGCAACATCATCATCACATATCCACTAATATAAACATTTGAATACAATGCTGAAAGAGAAATACATATGTCAAAAATAAAATTAAAACTCTAAAAGACAGCTGCATGCTCCAAGCTCAACGCCGCTGCAACCAACGTCACTTGCACGCATTTATTGTGCATAAGCTTATAGAAAGCTTAGAGGGTGGTGAAAGTGTGTGCACAAGGCAAGTGCTAAGTATTCAATACAATGCCATAATCATACAATACCAAAAATACTGGTAATTAAAATCATGAATCATACGATATCAAAGTAAGTGGAAATACTGACAAGTCCATGAGTCAATCAATATCAAAATATGCAATACAGATCAACTAAGCGAATGGGGAGTCATAAAGAGCCAAATATCAGATGCTGAGGATGCAATGCAATATACAATTCCTGATGAGTATTACAAATAGTGTCAGTCGTACCTAGACCATATAAATGTAGAAACAAAATAATCCAAAATGCCATATATCACGGATGTAATGCAATATGTGGTGCGAATGGAATGACCATGCTGGAGTGTGAAGTCAGGATGATAGTATGTGGTATCGCAGGCTATGGGGTCCATCACACGAGACTTCTATCCAAACCCGTCCCATACCTAATTTGGATAGTCAGACTCAATGTGGTAAACTCCTGATCTCAGCTTAGTCGCGCCCCAACCAAAATCCTGACCATTACGAAGGTACACGTAACAAACAGTTGCGCACCACCAGCCCGAGTGGATAGTGAATGAATAAATGAATATGCAATGCCTGCTCAATAAGTCCACATATCAGTACTGTTCATCTCTAGGATTATCACCGGGGTCTAGTACACTCTACATGCAAATCGTTGCCCACTGACGCGCGATCATGCAAGTGGAAGAGACCTCACTATCCGCCTGACTAGTAGTCGACCATTATCTAGCTGGCACGTCAATAGCGGACCCATTCACGAGCTGGTCAAACTCAGTCTAGTTATGCCCTCTACGCTCGGGCGGGTAATGCCACACCCCCTCCCAACCGACTACAACACAGTGGGAGACGCGGTCTACTGGTATTCGGCACTCGGGCGCTCATGTATCCACTCGGTCTCGACGTTGGGGCGTCTTCTGGCCATGGAGGTTTAAGGACTTTCACCACGGACAACCAAAGTGCCTAGATGCTCGAACCAAACATTTTCGGTGTCCCATCTAGCCATCCATGACATGCTTATGGAGGCTGCGGCCGTGATGTCGCTAGGGCGTATAGTAACCACAACACATAATGCAAGATGCATGAGTCATACATCAATCCTGCGCATACCATGCGCTCATGTGAGATAACCTCCGTCTATCAGGGAATCTCATAACAACCTGCCCAATGACATATGCAATGATCAACCACATCTTATAACAAACATGCAGATGATGCGTATGGGCATGTATTATGATGTTATGCTGTTACATACTCATAATCGATATCAATAACCGACATCGACAATCGACCTCGACAATGTGGACATTTAACCAACATTGCCCCCAAGGGATGACCCACATAGAGCCTAACATATAGTAGACCCATGGCCTCATATAAGAGCCAAATATACGACACCATGGGCCTCACTCAAGGGCTTAATACACATCACGATGGGCCTTTCACGTGGGCCTAACGTACATCATAATGGGCTCCATCGCTTGGCCCTCGAATGCATCACAATGGGTCTCATCACATAGGCCTCATATACATCATGTTGGGCCTTAAACACGGGCTGGTTACACATCACAATAGGCCTTAAATATGGGCCGCATATACATCACATGGGGCCTCAAACATGGGTCGAACGCATATCACAATGGGCCTCAAATACGGGCTGCATATACATCACATTGGCCTCGACAATCGGAATCGATCGATAATCGAAATCGGCAATCGGCCACAACAATCAAAATCGATCGATAATCAGCTTTGATGATCAAAATTGACAATCGACATCGATGAGAATGGCCTAACAAGGCCCAAAGGAAGGTCACAATGTGGACATTCAACTATCATTGCCCATCTATGTGGACATTTAACCAACATTGCTCCCAAGGAGTGGCCCACATAAACATCATTACATACATCATGACAAAATCACACATCACATCGGGCCTTGAATACACAATAGGTGGGCCCCGCACCTAGGCCTCAAATACATCACATGGGCCTCAAATACATAATAGGTGGGCCTTGCACCTGAGTCTTAAATACATCTTAATGAGTCTCAACCCATGGGCCCCAAATACACCTCAATGGGCCTCATCCCATGGCCCCAAATATATCACAATGGGCCTCAACCCATGGGCCCCAAATACATCATATTAGGCCTTAACGAATGAGCCGCAAATACATCATATCGGGCCTTATACAAGGGCCCCATATACATCACATCGGGCCCTTCCAAATGGGCCCCAAACACATCTTAATGGGCCATATCAAATGGATTGAATCAAATGGGCCAATATATATATATATATATATATATAAAACATCGGGCCAAATCAAATGGGCCGGGTCGAATGGGCCGAATCAATGGGTAGGGTCGAATAGACTTAGTCAAATGGGTCGATTCGAATGGGCCGAATCAAATGGGCCGAGTCAAACGGGCCGAGTCAAATGGACTGAATCAATGGGCCGAGTCGAATGGGCTGAGTCAAATGGGCCAAGTCAAATGGGCCGAATCAGATGGGCCTGTCGAATAGGTTGAGTTAAATAGGCCGAGTTGAATAGGTCGAGTCTAATACATCATGCATTCATTGCAAGGGATTATTATGGTGCATAAAAAAAATGAATCATATGCAAAGGATCATATGGACCATACCACAAATGACAATGGTGAGAATGATTTCCACTGTTAAATTTCTAGTGGGCCCACCATAGTACTTATTTTCCATCTATACTGTTCATAAGGTCACAAGGACCTAAACAGGGAAGGAAAACAAATATTGTATTGAATCAAAACTTCTATAACCTAAAGGGGTTTCAAGGGTGAGTGTTCAATACCACTGTTTCCTGTAGGGTGGTCCACTTGATATTAGATCTGTCTTATTTTTAGTCTCAAGCCCAAGGACGAGCTCACCAAATGTATAGACGGTTTGGATAAAACACATGCGGCATGGTGGCCCACATCCAATCTGATGGACGGCTGAATATAGAATACATGCATCAAAAGGGGGCCCACCGTCCCACCATATGGACGGTGTGGATAAGACCCAAACATCACATGTGGCCCCTCAAAATTGGATGGATGGTAAGGATACAACACACGCATCATGGTGGGGCCGCATGCACATCAAATGGATGGACGACAAGGTTCACATCACAGTGGGCTCCACCCGTAAGATGGATGGACGGCTTGGATGTCATGCCTGCTGCACCGTCCAGCAACTGGACGGTGCAGATGTAACATACATCATGGTGCGGTCCACGTAGTGGCCCACCATACCATATATAATATAATATAATATATTATCATATAATATAATATAATATAATATATTATATTATATGATAATATAACATAACATAAAGAAAAGCCACTGTCCAGAGAGTCTGATGATCTGGACGGTGCAGATCAGATGCATATATATCGTGGTGAGTCCACACATGTGGCCCACCAATATAATATTCTTAATATATTGTATATTATATATTATAATATTATATATTATATATGTCTGCATGGCAGCAGACTAGCCATACTCACCGTTCAGATGCACCTGGACGGTGTAGGTATCAAGATAAAGGTGGGTCCCACATAGCAGTGGCCCACCACATCATTCATATAATATGTAATATATTATATTATATAGTATATAAATATATTATATGCATTATATATATACATATTTATATATATACGTGTGTGTGTGTGGCCGTGTAAATGGCAGCGTCTAGCGTCCAGGGACGCTGGACGGCCTGGATAAAAGGGGGCACACCCCACTAGTAAGCCCCACATGGACGGTTTGGGTGGCCCTACGCAATATGGAGGCCCTACATCAAGTGGGCCACACTCTTGGATCAAGCTGATATTTGTGTTTTTCCTTCGTTTGGGCCCCTCCAAACTGACTGCCATGTGGGCCACTCGGTGGACGGCATGGATAAAATATATACTTCATGGTGGGCCACACACACACATACCATCCATACGAGAGAGAGAGAAAAAAGAGAGAAACGAGGAGATAGAGCTTGGATGTGGGTCCCCTGTCACGCCCCAAACTCAGAAACCGGGCTCACAAAATTCCCGATCGCCGAATCCGGCGCCGACAGCCTCCGTAGAATCCCATTCTCGGCTCCCAGCGCCCATACGCCAGGTTCCGATCCTGGGATGCTACAAGGAGGATTTTCAACATCAATTTGATTCGTAATGAGCATAACCACAAGCATAACCCACGAACAATAACCACAAGAACACCATCACAAAATCCACTATGAACAAAAACTTTAAGTACAAGGCGTATAAAAGGGGAAATACAATATACTGAAAGTGACAAAACTCCAAAAGCTCCAGAAGACTGCTGCACGCTCCGAGCTCAACGCTGCTGCAACCTAACGCCACCTGCACGCATCTATCGTGCATAAGCTTACAAAAGCTTAGAGGGTGGTGAAAGTGTGTGTAAGGCAAGTGCCAAGTATACAATATCATAGTAATGCGAAAATATGCGGTAAGTCCATGAATGCTATTAGCTATAATAAAGCTAAGTGATGCAAGGCATGAATGCTATCGGCCATACCAAGACCATGCAATGCAAGATGCAGCTCAAGCATGCCAATCCTCATGTCAATACGCTTATCGTCTGGATAATCAGGGTCTAAGTACACTCTACGCTACCGTCCCTATCCTGGACGCACAACCGGAAGAGCGAACGAGACCTCACTATCCGCCGCCAATATCGGGCCGGCTCGTCGATAGCGGACCGATTCCTCAAGCCGGTCAAACTCAACCTAGAAATTGCCCCTTCACTCGGGCGGGTAAGGTCACACCCCTTTCCAACCGACCACGACACGGTGGGAGACGCGACCTCTGGTATTCGGCCCTCATGCGCTCGTACATCCACTCGGTCTCGGCGTTGGAGTCATCCTCCGGTACCATCGGGTTTAGAGATTTTCACCCGGGGACATCTATGGCGCCCGTATGCTGTAGAACCAAACATTTTCGGTATCAATCCACCCACTCACGATGTGTCAGTGGAGGCTATGGCCCTAGTGTCGCTAGGGCATACAAGAACTACAATCACACAATGCAAGTGCATGAGTCACACTACTAGCATGCAATAGTCCTGCGTAAACCATGTGCTCATGCGGGGCAACTCCGCCTATCAGGGACCTAATGATCTGCCCGAAGGCATATGCAAAGATCAATCAAACCACATACCAGTAATAAATATTATGCGTATGATAATAAATTATGGATCTATACTAAACATGCATATAGGGATGGGCTCTGCGTATCACAGAGATGGGCCTAGACGGCCTGCAGAGTATAAGTATGGACCTATCAGTGGGCCTTAAGGAGTGTGACAATGCGGACATTTAACCAACATTATCTTTACAATGTGGACGTCAAACCAACATTGTTCCCAAGGCATAGCCCGCCATAAAGTACCATTACACAAACCATAGGAAATCACACATTGCAATGGACCAATATACATCTCATTAGGCCTCGACCCATAGTTCTCAGATACATCAAATGGGCCATCTCATATGGGCCTTATATAAATCAAGTGGGCCGCATTAGTGGGCCTTATGTACATTGCAATGGGCCATAACCCATGGGCCTTTAAATACTTCAAATGGGTCGAATCACATGGGCCTTATGTATATACCAAGGTGGGCCTCAACAATGGCCACAAATACACATCAAGGTGGGCCTCAACAACGACCACAAGTACACATCAAGTGGGCCTCAACAACGGCCATATGGTTGAACAACTTGGATGCAACACATGCATCATGGTGGGGCCCATAGAGGCCCACCATCATATATATATATATATATTATATATAATATTAATATATGTAAATATATACAATATCATATATAATAATAATATAATATTATATATATATATATATATACATATATATATATGTATGTATATCCACACACACTCACACAAGTGCACACACACCCACATGCATACACACGTGCACACACGTGCAGCAGGGAGGGGGTCCCACCGTCCAGGAGGACGGTGCGGACGAACACATACATCAAGTAGGCCCCACCGTCCGTCTGGACGGTGGGCATGTAACACATGCATCACTGTGGGTCCCATGTGAGGCCCACCACAGCGTTTATCTTCCATCCGATCCGTTCATAAGGTCACACGGGCCAGGGTGAAGGGGAACAACAAATTTCAGCTTGATCTGAAACTTCTGTGGACCCAGAAAGGGTTTCAATGGTAGAGTTCAATTCACACTGTTTCTTGTGATGTGGGCCGCCCGAGCGTTGGATTGGCCTGATTTTTAGAGGGGGTCCACGTCAGATAGTGGCCCACCAAATGGGCGGTGTGGATACAAAGTATACATCATGGTGGGGCCCGCCCGTGTAAAACGCAGCAGCGTCTGCTGCTGTGTCAGTGGCAGCAGGCGCTGCCCTTATATATATATATATATATATATTTTGAAATCCATGATCTTGGGGTTTTTCAAGTGCGGGGCCCACATCAGGTGGATCCGTCCCAACTATCAATTGCTGGGTCTCAAAACAAACCCAACGAGCCCAACATTGGGTATTTTTCGGAGTACAAAGACGGTAGGGTGATTTTTGACGGTAAAGAAGTTGTTTTCGTATGCTCTGGCCCACCAAAAAAAAATTGGATTAGTCCCATCCTTAGGCTCAACGCCTAAAATGATCCCCTGAATGAGATGGACGGCGTGCATTAAGCACAAACATCAAGGTGGGACCTGCATGAGCGGTCCGCCCCAAAACCCAAAGAAATTTCCCTTTTTTTTTTTTTTTTGGTTCAGCCAACGTCCAGCGTCCCTGGACGCTGGACGGTTTTGGGCAGTGACTATACAAGGTGGGCCCTGCTCTGGTGGACCACCAAGGATGAATGGTGTGGGTTCAACGCATATGAAGTGGGCCCCTCTTACCGATGGCTTGGATAAACCACATACTTCATGGTGGGGTCCATCCAAGTGGACCACATGGCCACATCATTATCATATGAAAGAAAATGAAAAAGAGAGAGTGAGAGAGAGAGAGGGAGAAAAAAAAGAGCGGGACACACGTGTGATGGAGGGACCCCGACATTATGGGCCCTCCCTTGCATCCAATCATACACAAAAATAATCAAAGTGGGCCATCGGCCATATCTTTGGGTCCCAAGTGAGATCCACACCATTGATCGGTAGGCCTCACTTGGCCCATCATAAAAATATGAAAACTAGCCTATAGGAGCACCCACCGGTTGATCTCTTCGGTCCGTTGGAACGCCAATGTCCTTGTGCTTCTCTTTGATGTAGAGGATGGGAGATGAATGGCTAAGATGGAGGATCTTGGGAGAGGGAAAGTGGGTCACACAACACTCTTTCTCACACTTGAAAAACCATGGACGTGGGATTTTTTTTTTCTTTTTCTTTGTTGCTTTGAAAAAATGAAGGAATGAAAAATAAAGGAGAGAGGGAGAGATAAGAGAGAGGGAGAGATAAGAGAGAGGGAGAGTAGCTTAGGTAGGTAATGATGACTTGTAAGAGAGGGTGGCTAGCATTAAATGCTTGTAAGAAGGGCTAAGGGTAGGGTGGCTAGCCATAAGTACTTGTAAGAAGGGATAGGGGTAGGTAGGGTGGCTATAGCTAAGGTAGGGTGATGTCATCGTTCTCATAATTTCCTAGAGATTGGTGCCACAAGGAATAGGTGGGCCCCGCAATACGCGGTCCACGGTCATTATAATGCATGGTCCCTAACTTATGATCTAAGCGTCGGTTTGACGCACAAGATGCGGCGTTGGAACCGCAGCGACGGAGCGGTCGCAATAGTATAAGTCTTGGATTAATTCGACTTAAATCTACAAAATACGACTTAGGGTTATGCGCAAACGTTGATTATATGTCGCAGTTGCTGGAATTCGTCGAGAAGGATCGCGGACATCGACGGAACAGTACGGTACAGGATACGGGTCTTACAGCTCTCCCCACCTAATAAAAATTTCGTCCTCGAAATTTACACTACCATCGCAACTAAACGTGACTCATAAAAGGATAGGGAACATAACATCATGTATGATCAAAACACAGTACAACATACATCAAACATCAAAAGATGGGGATGACGCCCATGAATCTCAAGCTCTAACTCTCAAGACGCATCATCCATAAGCAATCTAGCAAGATGGTGTAGGGGCTAAGTCACACGAATCATCGACGACTGCTCCTGGTGATTGAGGGTCCTGCTGAACGGCATAAAATCTGCCCTGGGCCTGCTGGGGCGGTGCACGTCCCCTCTGAGGCCTCTGCTATTGCGGGGGAGGTCCTAGAGGCTGGTGCAGCTGCTGAGGGGGCCTCGGTGGTGGAATCTACTGTCGCTGCTGCTGCGGAGGCTGCTGCGGTGCTCTCGGCTGCTGTGGTGCTCTCGGTTGCTGTGGAGGCTGCCGAGGTGCTCTCGGCTGCTGCTGCTGAGGTCGGGGACACTCCCACCTACGGTGTCCTATCCCACCACAACCATAGCAGGTATCAGAAAGCTGTCTCTGAGGTGGTGCTGCTGGGGGTGCCGTCGGTGCTACTGGTTCTCCGGCAGATGGGTGGCTCCTAAACCTCTGCGGTCGTCGATGCTGCTGTGAGCTACTAGAGGGGGCCTGCCTCTTCTGACCCCTCCTCTGATCTCGGTCGCTCTGTCCGCCGGCCCACTCGGCCTCATAGATCTGAGCCCTCCACACTACCGCCTGGAAGGTCGGGAGCTCATGTCCAATAACACGGCCTCGAAGATCGTAACGTAAGCCGTTCTCGAAACGGCGGGCCTTTCGCCCCTCATTATCAACCATATATGGCGCAAACCTCGATAGCGCCACAAAACGGGCCACGTACTGCGCCACGGTCATGTCCCCCTGCACCAGAGTCTCGAACTCCAGTGCCCTCTGACGTCGAATGTGGTCAGGGAAGTACTGCTCCTCGAATCGGTCGATAAAGTCATCCCATGTCCAGACGTAATCAGGTCGTGCAACACGGGTAATGGAGGTCCACCAATGCTCGGCCTCGCCCTGGAGGAATACTGCCAACCGGACTCG
This sequence comes from Magnolia sinica, assembly GCF_029962835.1. NCBI lineage: Eukaryota > Viridiplantae > Streptophyta > Magnoliopsida > Magnoliales > Magnoliaceae > Magnolia > Magnolia sinica. The sequence continues at coordinate 113,398,158 of NC_080573.1, read as the reverse complement.
ATGCTGGGTCGTGCATGATATAGTATCGAAGATCTTCTCCACATCGGAGCGCCATCTCTCTGCTGCAGTCGGATCTGGCTCGCCCTGGAAACGTGGAGGATCAAGCCGTCTGAACTCGCGAAGAAGAGCACTCGCACGCTCCTGCTCTGCCTGCTCTGGTGAAATAACTGGGCGTCTGCCCTGCCCCTGAAGTGTAGCTGTCACAGCTTGTAACATCTGCTGTAACTGAGAGGCGCTAACAGGCACGGTCGGATCCGCACCGACATTAGGTGAAGGAACGTCATCCTCAGACAGGGGAGCAGGGATCTCTGGGGGTGGAACGGGAGGCGCAGGTGGTAAAGCTGGAGTCTCGGGTGGTGGAGCGGGGGTCGAACGGGTCGCTCTCCTAGGCGGCATGTCCTATGGAAAAGATAAGGCACCAATCAATCTTGAGAATCGCGCGCTAATGAACTCAATTGATATGTTACGCACTCGGAACCTAATTGTCCTAAGCTCATAGCAAACATGTGATGTTGTTATTGGTTATTCCCAAGTTATGCTCTGATACCAACTTCTGTCACGCCCCAAACTCAGAAACCGGGCTCACAAAATTTCCGATCGCCGAATCCGGCGCCGACAGCCTCCATAGAATCCCATTCTCGGCTCCCAGCGCCCATACGCCAGGTTCCGATCCTGGGATGCTACAAGGAGGATTTTCAACATCAATTTGATTCGTAATGAGCATAACCACAAGCATAACCCACGAACAATAACCACAAGAACACCATCACAAAATCCACTATGAACAAAAACTTTAAGTACAAGGCGTATAAAAGGAGAAATACAATATACTGAAAGTGACAAAACTCCAAAAGCTCCAGAAGACTGCTGCATGCTCCGAGCTCAACGCTGCTGCAACCTAACGCCACCTGCACGCATCTATCGTGCATAAGCTTACAAAAGCTTAGAGGGTGGTGAAAGTGTGTGTAAGGCAAGTGCCAAGTATACAATATCATAGTAATGCGAAAATATGCGGTAAGTCCATGAATGCTATTAGCTATAATAAAGCTAAGTGATGCAAGGCATGAATGCTATCGGCCATACCAAGACCATGCGATGCAAGATGCAGCTCAAGCATGCCAATCCTCATGTCAATACAGTTATCAGTCTGGATAATCACCGGGGTCTAGTACACTCTACGCCAGCTTACCGTCCCTATCCGGACGCACAACTGGAAGAGCGAATGAGACCTCACTATCCGCCTGCCAATATCGGGCCCGGCTCGTCGATAGCGGACCGATTCCTCAAGCTGGTCAAACTCAACCTAGAAATTGCCACCCTCACTCAGGCGGGAGAGGTCACACCCCTTTCCAACCGATCATGACACAGTGGGAGACGCGGCCTACTGGTATACGGCCCTCGCGCGCTCGTGTATCCACTCGGTCTGGACGTTAGAGTCATCCTCTGGTACCATCGGGTTTAGGGATTTTCACCGAGGGACATCTATGGTGCCAGTATGCTAGAACCAAGTATCCAATCCTGTCATCCATAATGTGTCTGTGGAGACTATGGCCCTGATGTCGCTAGGGCATACAGTAACTACAATCACACAAATGCAAGTGCATGAGTCACACTACCAGTCATGCAACAGTCCTGCGTGTACCATGCACTTATATGGGGCAATTCCGCCTATTAGGGAGCCCATAAACAGTCTGCCCGAAGGCATATGCTATGATCGGTCACTCCTCATATCAGGCATACATATGATGTGTATGATCATAAATCATGGATCTATACTAAACATGCATATAGGGATGGGCTCTGCGTATCACAGAGATGGGCTTAGACGGCCTGCAGAGTATAAGTATGGACCTATCAGTGGGCCTTAAGGAGTGTGACAATGCGGACATTTAACCAACATTATCCTTACAATGTGGACGTCAAACTAACATTGTTCCCAAGGCATAGCCCGCCATAAAGTACCATTACACAAACCATAGGAAATCACACATTGCAATGGACCAATATACATCTCATTAGGCCTCGACCCATAGTTCTCAGATACATCAAATGGGCCATCTCATATGGGCCTTATATAAATCAAGTGGGCCACATTAGTGGGCCTTATGTACATTGCAATGGGCCATAACCCATGGGCCTTTAAATACTTCAAATGGGTCGAATCACATGGGCCTTATGTATATACCAAGGTGGGCCTCAACAATGGCCACAAATACACATCAAGGTGGGCCTCAACAACGACCACAAGTACACATTAAGTGGGCCTCAACAACGGCCATATGGTTGAACAACTTGGATGCAACACATGCATCATGGTGGGGCCCATAGAGGCCCACCATCATATATATATATATTATATATAATATTAATATATGTAAATATATACAATATCATATATAATAATAATAAAATATTATATATATATATATATATATGTATGTATATCCACACACACTCACACAAGTGCACACACACCCACATGCATACACACGTGAACACACGTGCACACTCACGTGCAGCAGGGAGGGGGTCCCACCGTCCAGGAGGACGGTGCGGACGAACACATACATCAAGTAGGCCCCACCGTCCGTCTGGACGGTGGGCATGTAACACATGCATCACTGTGGGTCCCATGTGAGGCCCACCACAGCGTTTATCTTCCATCCGATCCGTTCATAAGGTCACACGGGCCGTGGTGAAGGGGAACAACAAATTTCAGCTTGATCGAAACTTTTTGGGACCCGAAAGGGTTTCAATGGTAGAGTTCAATTCACACCTGTTTCTTGTGATGTGGGCCGCCGAGCGTTGGATTGGCTCGATTTTTAGAGGGGGTCCACGTCAGATAGTGGCCCACCAAATGGGCGGTGTGGATACAAAATATACATCATGGTGGGGCCCACGGATGGAGCCGTGGGTCCCTGCCTCTTGGCCGCCCGCCCGTGTAAAACGCAGCAGCGTCTGCTGCTGTGTCAGTGGCAGTGGGCGCTGATATATATATATATATATTTTGAAATCCATGATCTTGGGGTTTTTCGAGTGCGGGGCCCACATCAGGTGGATCCGTCCCAACTATCAATTGCTGGGTCTCAAAACAAACCCAACGAGCCCAACATTGGGTATTTTTCGGAGTACAGAGACGGTAGGGTGATTTTTGACGGTAAAGAAGTTGTTTTCGTATGCTCTGGCCCACCAAAAAAATTGGATTAGTCCCATCCTTAGGCTCAACGCCTAAAATGATCCCCTGAATGGGATGGACGGCGTGGATTAAGCACAAACATCAAGGTGGGACCTGCATGAGCGGTCCGCCCCAAAACCCAAAGAAATTTCCCTTTTTTTTTTTTTTGGTTCAGCCAACGTCCAGCGTCCCTGGACGCTGGACGGTTTTGGGCAGTGACTATACAAGGTGGGCCCTGCTCTGGTGGACCACCAAGGATGAATGGTGTGGGTTCAACGCATATGAAGTGGGCCCCTCTTACCGATGGCTTGGATAAACCACATACTTCATGGTGGGGTCCATCCAAGTGGACCACATGGCCACATCATTATCATATGAAAGAAAATGAAAAAGAGAGAGTGAGAGAGAGAGAGGGAGAAAAAAAAGAGCGGGACACACGTGTGATGGAGGGACCCCGACATTATGGGCCCTCCCTTGCATCCAATCATACACAAAAATAATCAAAGTGGGCCATCGGCCATATCTTTGGGTCCCAAGTGAGATCCACACCATTGATCGGTAGGCCTCACTTGGCCCATCGTAAAAATATGAAAACTAGCCTATAGGAGCACCCACCGGTTGATCTCTTCGGTCCGTTGGAACGCCAATGTCCTTGTGCTTCTCTTTGATGTAGAGGATGGGAGATGAATTGCTAAGATGGAGGATCTTGGGAGAGGGAAAGTGGGTCACACAACACTCTTTCTCACACTTGAAAAACCATGGACGTGGGATTTTTTTTTTCTTTTTCTTTGTTGCTTTGAAAAAATGAAGGAATGAAAAATAAAGGAGAGAGGGAGAGATAAGAGAGAGGGAGAGATAAGAGAGAGGGAGAGTAGCTTAGGTAGGTAATGATGACTTGTAAGAGAGGGTGACTAGCATTAAATGCTTGTAAGAAGGGCTAAGGGTAGGGTGGCTAGCTATAAGTACTTGTAAGAAGGGATAGGGGTAGGTAGGGTGGCTATAGCTAAGGTAGGGTGATGTCATCGTTCTTATAATTTCCTAGAGATTGGTGCCACAAGGAATAGGTGGGCCCCGCAATACGCGGTCCACGGTCATTATAATGCATGGTCCCCAACTTATGATCTAAGTGTCGGTTTGACGCACAAGACGCGACGTTGGAACCGCAGCGACGGAGCGGTCGCAATAGTATAAGTCTTGGATTAATTCGACTTAAATCTACAAAATACGACTTAGGGTTATGCGTAAACGTTGATTATACGTCGCAGTTGCTGGAATTCGTCGAGAAGGATCGCGGACATCGACGGAACAGTACGGTACAGGATACGGGTCTTACAGCTCTCTACATTGCATACATCAATGTGGGTCCCACAACAAGTGGGCCCTAAAATCTGAAATCAACAATGGATCACCCACCTATTGGCCTTCTAAATAGCTCCTTGGACTTGTATGCTCCTTGCCTTCACTTTTGATGGAGGTTGATGGTGATTGGAAGGTTGAGATGGGAGATGAGAATGTGGGCCACACTTAGTATTTGGGAGAGAGCTTAGATGTTGGAGCTCTCATGGAATTGGAGAGTAAAGATATAAATGAGAGAGAGAGATACAAATAATTGATGAAAGGGATGGATGGAGTGGTTGTTGTAAGTAAAGGAGATGGAGAGGTAAGGTTATTTTGAAATTTGAAAAAAAAGGGCTGGGTAGGGGAAGAGAGTGTTGACTTGTGGAAAAAGGAGGAATGGGTGTTGGTACTTGAGGTATGGAGTGTACTTGACTTGATTGATTGATTGATTGATGGGACATGTTGAAAGATTCCCTCGAAATTCACAACGCATGGCATTTTCCTTGAAATGAACGCGGGCCCACAACTCCTGACCCGGGTAGCGGATCGGTGCGCGAGTCGTAGCATTGGAACTACGGCGACGGTGCAGTCGCTAGGGTACAAGTTTTGGGTTAAGCTGACTTCGGTGTGTAGGACCCGACTTAGGATCACGCGTAAACGTCGGATAAAGGTCGAGGGTTGCCGAAATTCGACATGAAAGACTGTGAAAGCCTACGGAATGGTACGGACTAGGATACGAGTCTTACATTTACAACCATCGGATTAGGGTTTCCAATCAAAAGAAAGCGGTCACTAAGAATCTTTCTGTTACAAATAGTGTAACCCTAAATTGAATCCATACCCTCCATTCTCCATTCAACGGTCTAGGAGGATTAGGTTATGCTATAATAGAGAAGTGAAATCGAGCAGCTAAGGGTCTCCTTCCATCTCTTACAAAAAACCCTAGAAAAATGCCCGATACCTTTAAAGCTCGAACCCATAGCTCAAACCTTCATGGAGCTTCGATTTGAAGCATCCATAAGCTTCTTCAATGCAATGATTCAGACCACCTAGAAGCTCTGTTTTGAAGAAAAACCCCATCAGTTGCTATTTGTCATTAGCAGCGGGTCGTCTTCCTCGTCAAACCTTCCTGCCCGATCAAGTTTAAGCCTTCATTTCGACTCACTGAGTCACTGTAGTTCCAGGCCTAGTTCAATATAGGGTCGGATTTAGAAGGAAGGTAGAGAAAGAAGAAGAAGATAATGAGAGAAGAGAAGACAAGAGGGAGAGAGTCGTGTGGTGCGGCATCGAGTCCACTTTGACCCGATCCGAGTTAACATCTGGTTGAGCTCAGTAAGCTTTGCTGGACATGTTGTAGTAGAGAGAAAGAGAAAGAAAAGGAAAGTGAGAAAGAGCAGAGAGGAAGAAGTAGAGAAGAATGAGAGGAGAGAGAGATAGAGTGGGTCTGTACCATCCTGAATTTTTGCTATTTTGGATTGCCAAAAATTCTTTTAAAAAAATTATATAACTAGCCCACGTCATCACTTACTGACCCTTGACACTCAAGGTGAGCCTATACATAGGTGATATCAGTAAAGAACTGCATAAATTCGATTAACCAACCATATGAAGCCAACGAATTCGCCTAATCACTTAAACCTTAAGTCTAGCTTCATGAATTGTTCATCTAGGGCCCAAATCTAACCGACCCATCACTGACTAATCAAGACAACCGTAACTAAATTAAAGATCTACCCAAAGCAGAGCTAGTTATGGCCTGGATCTTAACTAATGGACCAAGTCAACCTATTTACTCATTTAACCTAAGAATTAACGGTTTATAGTGATCATGATTGAATCACCATTTTTTGTTAATTTCGAATAGGCCACACTGTGAACTTAGTTAATCTAGACCCTAACAACTGCGCCCAAGAAATCTCCCTACCCAATTCGTTCAAAAAATGCCCCGATTATCCGAATAAGCTCCAGACCGCTTGTTAATACCCACTAGTTTTGAAATTATAGAATAATGTCTGTCTCACTAGGCTTGACGTCCATCAAGGGTGGCGAACCAAGATAGTACCCAGAACTGCTCAACTTGGGCCAGAAGCCAAGTGCCTGAAACGCGCGAATCCCTTATGCTAAAATCTGAAAACTTAAGTGAAATAGACTTTCCGCTCTTTCGCGAAGTTGTGACTTTCTAACTGTTAGATCGCAGCCAAACTCGGACCATGAGTCAGGGATATTTTCCTACTCATATCCGTATAACTGGGGCCCTAATCGAACATCAGTGACCGTTGATCGCAAATAAGGCCCCCGCGGTAAATTGAGTAATCTGTTTGCCGCCAAATTCAGACCAATCACTTATCTAACAATGGGGCACTTGCCCTATGGCACAGATGGGCTAGGGGGCCACTGGAATGGCCTTATAGGCCAAGATCTAACCCACTAGGGGTATGCATGTTAGGAAAAGAACCCACAGGGCCATGAAAACACAAATTTCAAATTATATAAGCCTGAAAATCACACTCCCTCACTCCCATACGATTTTTTTTTATTGTAAGGGAGAGAGGGAGTGGAGAGAGTAGAGGAAGGGAGCCCCCAAGGAGTTGGATTTGGAGAAATTTTCCCTCCTACCACAGCTCGCATCGAAGCCCACGATTCCGCCACCATAGAAGTGACCCACTGGCAATAGAGAGTTAATCAATCCAACCCCTTTTCAGATATTGGCATTTTAGGACTCTTGTATGCACTTTAACATGCAAATTCTATCGGCACAGGGCTTTGATACGCCAACCCGTGGAACCAAAACCTTAAGAGCGGCTCCACGAACTGTCGGATTATTCCTAGGTGCGGACTGTTGAGACTTAAATATTACATAATTTTTCCCATTTATATCTTGGTTTTATGAACATGAATCAGCTCAATATTCTATTTTACTCATGTATGTGTTATAAGGTGAATTTAAGAGCTTGGATTGAAAAAGGGTACTAAAAAGCATGAATTTAATGCTTAAGAATCACCAAGGTAAGGGATGGATCTTAGGAGACCAAGATTGAAGAATTCATATACCAAAGATCTAAGAAAACCAAGTGAGGATGAAGAGAATCAAAGATTTGAAGTGAAGAATCCTGAAATCGTCTTGAAAAGTGTATTCTGAAGCTCTAAAGTCTATTTTGGAAAACTGCGCAGCGTGAAGACTATTTTAACAAAACTGTGCAGCGAGAAGTCTATTTTGGAAAACTGCGTAAATTTGAGGCAGTTTCTAGAGTTTTCCAACTTTGTACGAAAATTGAAGTTCCCCACTTATAAATAGGGCTTCCTAAGGCATTTCTAAGCATCATTAAAAGCATTCAAGAGCAAAATTTAGAATTTTTAAAGAGTTTTTAATTTTATTAAAGTTTTATAAGTTGTTTTTTCCCTTTAGATATTTTCTATTTGCATTTATTTCTTTCTTGTTGCTTTTTATTTTTAAAATTTAATTATGTTTTTCTAGTTTCCTCTAGCCCAAGGTAGAAGGGAAGCACATGGGTTTAATAATTCTTTAAGTTATGATGATTGATTGTTTTAATGATGAGAAGAATGGTGCATGCATGTTATCTATTGTTTAGATTTTATTTTTATTTTTTTATCCTCTTGTGAGATCCATATGTTTCTATCCTATGAGATCCACATTGATGGATAGGCTTACCCTAGATCAATCAGATTTCCTAGATAGAAGAGGTTCTCAACCTGTTATATTTATTTGATTTTCATTATCTCATTAATATTGAATTCTTAAAATCACTGACGCTTGAGAATATATGTCAATGGTGCAAATCCATGATTTTCTAATCTTTTATATCATTTATTAAAATATGTAAACTGTTTTATTTTCCGATTAGGCTGACCATAGTGCTCAGATCCTAGTTGTGTTATCCAAGTCATCATGATTTTGGAACATTAACCTATGTGTGGAACTTTGAAGCTTGGGTGTTATTTTAATTCAGTTGAATTAAATTCATTCAAAAATCCCAAAATCAAATCATCAGTTTAGTTTTTATTACTTAGTTTGTTTTGCATTTGATTTTCTCCTTCTCGTGATTCATTTCCCTGTGGGATTAACCCTGTATTCACATGATATTACTTACACTACAAGAAATTTCACTTTTACCTACGAAAAAATTCGTAGGTAAATGATATTATTTCATAGGCAAAAAGTTTTACCTATGAAAAAATTTGTTGATAAATTCGTTGGTAAAAGACCATGGGTAAAGACTTTTACCAACGAAAAATGTCATCGCTGGCAATGGTAAGACTTTTATCTATAAAATTAAAAACGTTGATAAGACTTTTACCTATGAAATTATTCGTAAGTAAAAATTAGCTATGAACCTTTTCGTAGGTAAAAGTGGTGTTAAGACTTTTACACGTAGGTACAAATGTTGACAAAACTTTTTCCTACAACACTTTTCGCAGGTAAAAACTGTCATCGGTACATGTAAGACTTTTCACCTACAAAATTTGATGTAGGTAAAAACTGTTGACGAAACTTTTACCTACGAAATGATTCGTAGGTAAAAATTATGCAGGACTTGCATATTCATTCAATAATGAATCTATTACAATCCTTCATTCAACATGACAAAAAACCTGAATAAAAATAAAAATAAAAACTTGAATCAACATGACAAAAAACCTAACTAAAAATAAAAATAAAAATAAAAATAAAAACTTGAATCAACATGACAAAAAACTTGAATAAAAATAAAAATAAAAACTTGATTCAACATGACAAAAAACCTGAATAAAAATAAAAATAAAAACTTGAATTAACATGACAAAAAACTTAACATTCAAAAACATGTCATTCCAATGCACAGGAAACAAAGCATCTCCTAAAGAAATTGAGTTCTGTTAATTTGATTTGTCTTAACTTTTAACTCCATCTAAAATGCAGTGATGCCATTCTCATTACCAGCAGCCTGCAATGCTAAAATCACAGGTTATAATTTGCATGTTTTGTTTAGGAAGTTAGACTTTAAGCACCACAATTAGACCAAGATTGGGTTTCATTCGCCCATATTGTTAACAGAGCAGGGCTTGCTGTGCTTGGGACATTTCCACTCCATGGTATTCAACCATCGGGTGGACGCTCTGAGGAATGACATCGATCACCAAATAACCAATCATGATTTCCCAAAAACTTAGCAAATGTTGAAAGATAAAGCTATCAGGAAACAGGATTATGGTAGCTTACATGAAACATATCCCAAACAGGCTGCATGAATTCTCCAAGGAAAAAGGTGTTGTAGGCAATAGATGCAATATGGATTGTATGTGACGCTGGGACTCTTGGCCAAAAATCATCGGATGCTCTTATCACTGCAGTCCTCTTGGAGCTATATGCCAAGAAATGAAACATCAAATTAAGTATAATTCCTTTTCTTCTTCTTCTTCTTTTTTTTTCAAATGAAAGCTCAAGTATTTTTAGAGTAAAACTACACCTCTCCATAAATTGAGTTTGCATTGAATAATCAATCCTTCTTCCATTCAAATTAAATAAATTAACAATTAAAGAAGATCTTACTGAAAGCCGTGAAATAAATGAATGAAAATATCAAATTTTCAGATCCAATCGCCATGCACCCAAACATAGAAGAATTCTTTTGCATATATGATAACAACATATGCTTGAATCTGAAATATGCAGCTCCAATCCTCCCACATGCAACATCCACCTAAAAGAATGCGCATAACCATCATGCTTGAGCAATCAATACAGGAATATACAAGTAAAATCATAAAACCAAATATACTCAACAACTTATAACTTCTATTCAGAAAATAAAGTTCACTAACTTGAAAAACAAAACAAATTGAATCAAGCAACAAGCACAAACACAAGTAAATATGACTAACCATCCAAGTCCAACTAATCCAAGTCATCTAGCATGCACCTATACTGCCCATGAGTATGTGTATCAAAGCCAAAACAGGTGGAAGTGCATAGACCAGCATCCAAAACATTGCAATGTTGTGTACTTTATTATGCGTTGTGGACCCGACCTTTTTTTTTTTTTTTTTCATCTGTTGCCCATTTATCAAAGAAACAACGGATGGTATTAAAAAATCTCAATCAATTGTTTCAACTTTCAACAAACATCAGTGTTTTCTAAACATAAATGAAGCTAAACAAGCAAAAAGGAACTTTGCTAGCTTGGTGCATGACTAACTTATGGATTCCGATGACTAGGTCTTGCATGTGTTCCTCGTGATTTATCCAATTTGGCAACATACACAAGACTCTCAAGTGGGAAACTTAGAAATTCTGCATTGCCAGCTGTAGTAGGTCATGAGAATCAAGGCCCAATAAGTAGGGGACTTTGCTAGCTTGGTGCATGACCTCTGCAGTGTAGATGCTGCCCCATAGAACTGTTTCCTAGCATCCAATTCTTCTGGACAATCATTCTTGAAGCTGATGCCCAAGGATTATTATTTGTTAATAGCTATAAAGAAGATACAGTTCAAAACCCCAACTGAATTAGAATTCCCAGTCTCTGTGTGGCGAATACCTTACACAAGTATCCAAGCATCTGAGCTGGGTACTCCAGTTTTACCAAATGATCCAATTATTGTAGGATGTCCATATCTATCATCTATATCAGAAAAAAAAAATTGTTGGTACTCCTTGTTAAGCTACAAAACAAGAACAAAAAGGACTGAATCACAATCTTTGCCCCATATGGCATAAATGGAACAGAAGTCTCATCAAGGGTTTTATTAACATTTTTAATTACAAGAACACAAATACTGGCATGTCGGAGTATTTTCCAGCAACAACAGAGGACCCACGACTTCAGGTTCCATTCCCTCCAGCTTCCCTTGAAACTGGTCTCACCAATGAAGACGGAATTCATAGAATTTCGTCTTCATTAGATAGGTGAATTCAACCTCTATGTTGATGTAGCCGAATTCATAGAATTTCTAGAATTCTAATAGAAGCTTCGTAGATTTTCTAAATTTATATAGTTTTACGAACCTGGTGGAAACATAACAGGGAAGAGAAGAAGTAGAGCGCCATCTAATCCTGGTGGCCAGTTTACCTCCGCTACTGTACACAAATTTGATGATCAAGACAATTGATCTTGATCTTTCATGCAAGAGATAGAGACCCATTTCAAGTTTTTGACCGTTGGGAAACAGGGCAGGAATGTAAGGTTTAGAATTGTCCAGAGACCTGAAAGACAGTGATTTTACTTTTGTATGATAATGGTATTGGTGTGGTTTTGGGAAGGCTAGCAAATGCAAACTAAGTCCAGTGTATATTAACATTGCAATAGGCATTTCTGAGTAACATTTGTTAGCTATAACTCTAACCACATTTCACTAGAAGAAATCATTATCCTTCATGTCTATCGTATTTGTTGGGTTCAAATCTTCCATTTGCATTAAGGACCTACCATTGGCGAAAAAGGGACAGCATTTGATGGAAAAAATGGAAGGGCCATGATGCATTCGGATGCGACAATGCCCTGTTGTAGCATGTCCATGCCAGTGGGCCCACAACGGTAATTGTCACATGATGCACTTTGATGTCTGCTACAGAACACTTCTTTATAACTCAAACATTGATCCATAGTTTCCGACAAAATCAGTATGTGAAATACCCGGTATCTGTTGGGTCCATCGCCAACCAGTCCAAGCTCAGCCATATAAGGCCTGTCACAACCACTGGGGCATCCAGTTACCACCATTACTATTGACTCATTGTACTTGAGGCTAACCTATAACAACAAAACACCATTTTCAAGCGTCTGGGCGACCCTATGGAAAAACAGGTTTGATGCCTATTTCTGCTCATTTTGAATTACATGATAATATTTACATCTAAGTTAAACACACCCACATGTCACACCAAGGATTGACTATAAGGCCTCTAACCCCATTGGAAGAATTCAACAATGCATCGTTAAATAGTTAAAAGAAACAAATGAAAGAATTGAAGAAGATCCAGATTTTACCTTTGGAGATTTATCCAGTCCTTGATGACCACTGAGCGATCACTATTTCAAAACTATGTTACTTTCACACAACAATGCTTGTGAGGCCCTCGCCAGTTCCTCATCATCATTGACAATGTATTATATATAAAAAGGTCATTAATCACAACAACCAAGGAGTAATAACAGTACCGTCTCGAATAAAAGAATTCTTGGGTATTTTCAGATCTCTATTTTTATAGGGTCATTGGTATAACCACCTATATGTAGCCCATAAATCAGATGGATATGATAGTATGATAGTCTGGTGATAGCTTCTCATAACCTCACTCACTCTGTGGACTGCCCTACAACTTACTCATTTTGGATTGGAGCTTCAAATGAGACATCGTGCTCTTCCACCATCATTGAGTTTTGGATTTCTAGCAACTCAACATATGTTTGAGAAAGCCTCCATATAAGATAAATTGAGAAATATAGACCCAAAGATGGAAAAGAGAAGAAAAGAAAACCAACATAAAAAAATTCCATAGAAAAGAAATTAAATAAATACCAAGGACGAAACTGGAAGGACAGAAAAATTAAATTAAAAAAAAGGAATATAAATAGAAGAGGCATTGATGAGACAGAGATGAAGATTTAGAAAAACAACCCAAAGGATTCTGATGAATTGACTTTATTGGACCGAAATAAATGCTACGTACATCAATGGGCAAATACCCTTGTTGGCTAATCGTATTCCATCCTTGATGATTTCCTTCACGACCATACCCTATGAAGTGGCAATTCATACACAATCCAGAAACCCCCAAGAGAAGTGATTTCCAAATGAGGTAGTACATCTGACGAGGAACAAAAAATGGATAGTACACGAGTTACAAGGGTAACCAATAAGCATTTAGAATTCCAAACAAAGAAACAATGGTTTACTACTGCATAAATATCTTTTTCGGCTCGAGAAGGCAACCATTACTAACTTTCTAGCCAACAACTTTTCAAAGCATTACTGCTTTGAACTGGGATAGGTAGTGGTTGCACAGTGTATGATCCCCTAGCGTTCTTTGCAGCCACGACACTAAGGGCGCACACACCAGCCCGACCACAGATGAATGTCACATGTCTGCATATACAAAGATGCACACAGTAAGCACAAGATGATAATAGTGCAATACCCGTCAAGGTCCACCTTAAAACAAAATGCTCCTTCTAGAGGCTCCTTTCACGCACAATCCATAACATATCCCAAGATCCTTTGTTATTACACCATATAGTCACCCAGGCAATGCATATTTTTTATTTTATTTTTATTTTATTTTGAAAGATCAATGCAGAGTTTTTCAATGATTTCTCATACTAAACATTCTTCAGAATCATTTTAGAGATAGCTTGGATATTGTACCTATGCAAAGATTCACATCAATCGAGTAAGATAGGTGAAAGAGATACAAAATTAACTAAGAAAAAGATTCACACAAGTACCCTGATTCTCGTGAAGCAGTATCACAAGCCCTCACAATTTCAATGCAGAGATTGAGATCATTCTTGTTCTTGGTGACTTCATAAGCTTTGAAAAGTAAGAATGTTGTCCCAAGGGAGCCAGTGTAGAGAGTGAAATCCCTAACACGCCGTCCAGCTCGTACCCAAGTCTCCTTCACAATCTGAAAAATTAAAATACAAATTCTGAATTTTTATTTTCAAAATTTCAAAATATTTTCTCATATTTCAAATTTTTTCTCAATAATTTCAAAATGACGATTTTTTTTCTTCAAAAGCATCATTTTATTTTCAAATTTTTTCTCAAACATTGTTAAAATTTTTAAACTTCTCAATATTCTTTTTCATGTGATATTACAAATCATTTAAATATTACTTTTTAATTATAAAAAACAAAAAAAATTCCACTCATATGATACAAAACTAAGTATATATATACAGAAAAATAGAGGATTATTACCGACGGCTTTTGTATGTCGGTAAAAACAATTAGAGACGGTTACCAGCCGTCGGGAAAAATGTTAATATTTATTTTTACCTACGAAACTAATCGTCGGTAAAAAAATGTTTTTTTTGGGAACCTTTTTGCTGACGGTTTTAGTTCGTCGGAAAAACTGTCATGTGATCCTTGGCGGGAACTTTTTTTCAACGGTTTTTGTTCGTCATTAAAAACACATTTACCAACGAAACTATATTTCATTGGTAAAAACATTGTAACGGATTTTTTCCGACGGTTGATGTCCGTCGGGAAAAATACATACACCAACGAAACTACATTTCATCGGTAATAACAGTACCAGATTTGTGCCGACGCTTCATGTCCGTCGGGAAAAACACGTTTACCGATGGAAGTAATTTTCGTCTTGCATGGGATTTATGCCGACGGTTTATGTCCGTCGGGAAAAACACATTTGGTCACTAGTTGCATTGTACTAGATTTTTGCCGACGATTCATGTCTGTCGGGAAAAACATTTTTTACCTACGAAAATTAAATTTCGTCTGTAAAAGTAATTTTTTTGAAATTTTTTTTCCAAAAATTCAAAAAAACCATTACCAACGAAAATTTTCGTCGGTAAAAAGGACTTTTCGTCGGTAAAAGTAAACTTTTACCTACAAAATTAAAATTTCGTTGGTAAAAGTAAACTTTTACTGACGAAAATTATTTTCGTTGGTAGTCCTTTTTACCTACGAAAAAAATTCGTCGGTAAAAGTTTCGTCGTTAAAAATCCTATTTTTTGTAGTGTTATGAACCTCTGCACTTGGAGGCAAGCAATCAATTTTTTGGCGCTGTTGCCGGGAAGAGAGATAGATTAGATCTGTACAAGATAGCTAAGGTAAGTTCTTTTCTAAGGTAAGTTCTCTTCTAAACCTTTCAAATTTTCTGTAGATTTTTTTTCTTTCAAAGTAAATTCAGTTGGGTCTTTCAAGCACTAACTATGACATAAGGTTGCCCTGCTTGGGATTTTATCACCCAAGTGCTATGGTTGTCTTACAGTTGCTGTTTGTTTTTTGTGGATTAAACCCTCATGGTTGGCCCTGCCGCGTGGGTTGTTGATTTATTTTTGCTTTGTGGATTGAACCCTCATGGTCGGCCCTACCACCTGGGTTGTTGATTTATTTTTGCTTTGTGGACTGAACCCTCATGGTTGGCCCTATCGCCTAGGTTGTTGATTTATTTTGCTTTGTGGACTGAACCCTCATGGTCGGCCCTGCCACCTGGGTTGTTGGTTAAGTTTTTATTTTTATTTTTATTTTAAGTATCATACTTGCTATTTGAATTAGTGATATTTATTGTGTGGTGTGGATGGTTTATGTCCCGTTGGAGTAGGAATCAAAACTATCGACTCTCTTTCGAAGGCGGACTAGTTCCAGACATTGATCATTTACTTAGAAGAGGCACTTAACATCACTTAGATTCCATGACAGACCCAGTTGATAATCCAAATCCAAATCTGTCAGATCCAACTATAAATAAAAAAAGAGAAAATCAACCTAATCCTCCTCTTGATGATGAAAATGAAGTTCATAGGAATGTGTTAAACCAATCACGGACTTTACGTGAACATTTACACCCTGAGAGATCAACTTTACCATCTTGCATAGTGTTCCCTACTCACATAGGGAACATTGATTTTAAACTAAGTGTGATTCAATTAATTCATAAATTTCATGGCTTGGATTTTGAAAGCCCTTACTTGCACCTCAAGGACTTTGAGGAAGTAATTGCAACGTTACAAGTAAACAATGACAATAGGGATGTACTTAAGCTTAGGTTATTCTCATTTTCTCTAAAGGATCGGGCCAAAGGATGCCTTAACTCTCTAAGACCTAATACTATCACTACATGGCAAGCCTTAAGTAGAGAGTTTTTTAAAAAAGTTCTTTCCCAAGCACAAAACAAATGCACTAAAACAAGAAATTATGTCATTCTCCCAAAAGGGGAATAAACTGTTTTTTCACGCTTGGGAGTGTTTCAAAGACCTTCTAATTACTTGTCCACATCATGGTTATGAACAATGGCATGTGATTGATGCATTCCGAAAGGGGCTCACCATGGATACCCGTCAGTTCATAGAGATGATGTGTGGTGGAAACTTTCTTGACAAAGATCATAATGATGCTTGGAATTTTCTAGATTTGTTAGCAGAGAATACGTAGACATGGGATGTCTCTATTAAATCAGACAAAACTAGACCCATTCCTAGAGAGAAAGCGGGGATGTATGTCCTAAGAGAGGAAGATGACCTTAATGAAAAATTCGCTGCATTGGCTAGAAAGGTCGAAGCCTTGGAAATTAGGAAGGTTGATATAGTTAAAGCAAACATTTCCTTAGATAATTTTTGTAACATTTGTAGTGGTACAGACCATGACACAGGATTTTCCAATAATCTCAGTTGTACAAAATATCACACATGAGCAAGGGCAAGCAAATGCTATATATAACTACCAAAGGTCAGTTAAGCAATCAATGGGAAACATGTATAATCCAAATTGGCGTAACCATCCTAATCTTAGTTGGAGGAATGGTCCACAAATTAATGCACCCAATGCACCTCAAATGCCTCCACAAAATAACTTCTTTGGGACACCTAACAATGCACCATATGTGCCCCCGCCAAAGCGATCATCTGTGGAGGATGCATTGACCACATTCATGAACTCTCAAGCTCAAATGAATCAGTCTCTAATCCAATCAAATCAAGAATTAAAGACGGCCGTGGCTAGAATTGAGACTCAACTAAATGCTATGGAAAAAGGCACCCTTCTCAACCTGTGCCAAACCTTAAAAACACACATTTCATTGGAGACTAAAATCCAAGTGAGCTACACCATGAACAAGCTAAGGCCATCATTACCTTGAGAAGTGGAAAAGAGGTCGATAACAAGATAACATAACCGGTAGAAATACCGGAGGATGAGCCACTGTCTCAAGAGAATGATGAACCGACTATGGTTCAAGAGGCACAACAATAAAAGGATGAAGAGAAAGTCATATAAGCCTCCAGTTCCATTCCTATCTAGACTTCGGAATCCAACTGTCCCCATGAAATATCAAGAGGTGTTGGATGTGCTCCAAAAGGTTACTGTCAATATTCCTCTGTTTGATGCCATTAGACAAATTCCATCATATGCTAAATATCTCAAGGACTTGTGCACTGTAAAGAGAAAATTAAATGTGTACAAAAGACCTTTCTCACTGAGAAAGTGAATACTATCATTCAACAAAGGGCCGTACTCAAATATAAAGACTCGGGAAGTCCCACTATTCCATGTATTATTGAGAATTTTCAAGTTGAACATGCTTTGCTAGATTTGGGTGCAAGTGTCAACTTAGTACCTTATTTGGTTAACAAATAAATGGGTTTAGGCGAGTTTAAACCAACCATGATTACACTCCAACTCGCTTATCGCTCCATTAAGGTACCAAGGAAAATTTTAGAGGACGTGCTAGTCTAAGTGGAGAAATTCTACTTCCCCTTGAATTTTATTGTACTAGACACTGAACCATATGTAAATGCTAGCGCTCAAGTTCCCATCATTTTAGGTCGCCTATTCTGAGCAACTTTAAATGCAATCATAAATTATAAGAATGGAATGATGAACTTGTCTTTTGGTAACATGACTTTAGAGTTAAATATTTTCAATCTATGTAAGCAGCTCATTGATAATAATAAGATCCATGAGCTGAATTTCATGGACTGCTTGATAGAAGAAGAGGAATTGAAACCTAGTCTGACTGAGGAATTGATTCAAGTCATTGGGGAATTGAAAAATTCTGATTTAGAAAAAGTGCTTGCTAAAATTTGTGATGATAATGAGAGCACTACCACCCAGGACATTGGTATGTACCAATGGAGACCGCACACTCAAATCCTATCTATCGAGGATTCGTGACCTTTGTCATCACCAACCAATGTCCACAGCTTGATTTAAAACCACTACCAAATGAGCTTAAATATGTATACTTAGGTGAAAATAAAACTTATCTTGTGGTGATCTTTTCATTTTTAGACAAGGATCAAGAGACTAAATTGTTGAATGTTCTAAGGGACTACAAAGGAGCCTTGGGCTGGACCATTTCTGACATCAAAGGTATAAGCCCTTCCATATGCAACCATCGGATCCACCTCGATGAGGACACCAAACCAATTCGATAACCTCAAAGGCGTCTCAATCTAAACATGATGGAAGTTGTAAAAAATGAGGTGATCAAATTATTGGATATAGGAATCATCTACCCAATATCTGATAGTGTTTGGGTGAGTCCAACTCAAGTAGTCCTAAAAAATCCGGAATAACTATCATGCAAAATTCTAATAATGAACTCATACCAACACGTGTCACTACAGGTTGGCGTGTTTGCATTGACTATAGAAAATTGAACCAGGTCACAAAGAAGGATCATTTTCCTCTACCATTCATTGATCAAGTTTTAGAGAGGGGAGCAGGTCACCCCTTCTATAGTTTTCTTGATGGATATTTCGGACATAACCAAATAGAGATAGCCCTGGAAGACCAAGAGAAAACCACGTTCACTTGTTAATTTGACACGTTTGCTTTCAGTCGGATGCCATTTGGATTGTGTAACGCCCCAGCAACTTTCTAACGGTATATGTCAAATATGTTTTCAAATATGGTTGAGAAGTTTCTTGAGATTTTCACGGATGACTTTTTTGTAATTGGGAGTAGTTTTAAGGAATGCCTCAACAATTTATCTCTTGTCTTATCTAGGTGTGAAGAGAAGCACCTTGTCTTAAATTGGTAGAAATGTCATTCCTTGGTTTAAAAAGGAATTGTTTTGGGCCATGTTATCTCCAAAAATGGAATCGAGGTAGATCACTCAAAACTCGACATTATTGCTAATCTACCTATCCCCCGAACTGTTAGAGATATTAGATCACTTCTAGGACATGCTAGTTTTTATAGAAGATTCATCAAGGTCTTTAGTGCCATTACTAGACCCTTAATTAATCTTCTTCAAAAGAATGTCCCATTTAAGAGGACAGATGAGTGTGCAAGTGCCTTTAATAAAATTAAATCATCTCTTACCACTGCACCTATCATGCGTCCACGAGATTGGACACTTCCTTTTGAACAAATGTGCGATGCAAGTGATTATGCCATAGGGGCTGTTTTGGGTCAAAGGAAAGATAAACGGCCTTAATTTATTCACTATGTGAGTAGAACTCTAAACTCGGCCCGAGTGAACTACTCAACAACTAAAAAAGAGTTACTTGCAGTAGTTTTTGCTTTGGAAAAGTTTAGGTCCTACTTCCTGGGATCCAAAGTGGTCATTTTCACGGACCACTCAGATTTGAAATATTTGCTATCTAAGAAGGATGTAAAGCCGAAACTTTTGAGATGGATCCTCTTACTCCAAAAATTTAACTTAGAGATAAAAGATAAGAAAGGAGTAAAAAACGTAGTGGCCGATCACCTTTCTAGATTAGTGTTAGATGATTCCACTGAGGAGATGCATATCTAGGATACTTTTCTTGATAAACAATTATTTGTGATCTCCAAATTGCCTTGGTATGCGAATATAGTGAACTATCTTGTAACGGGAAAAATGCCATATCATTGGAAGTCATAAGTTAGGAAGTGTTTTGAAACCGAGGTTAAGAACTTCTAGGATGACCCGTATTTATATAAATATAAGACTGATCAGATTTTTAGACGTTGTGTTCCAGAGGATGAAGTTCAGAGTGTTATTTCCTTTTGTCACATGGAAGCATGTGGTGGCCATTTTTTTGCTAAGAAAACTACTGCTAAAATTCTGTAGTGTGGTTTTTACTGGTCCACTGTTTAAAGACACTCATGATTTCTGTATTACTTGTGATAGATGTCAAATGTTGAGAAGAGTGCCCCGACGCAACATGATGCTTTTATCCCTAATTTTACCATTGGAGATATTTGATTGTTGGGGTATTGATTTTATGGGCCCATTTTCATCTTCTTTTGGATTTCTTTATATATTGGTTGGTGTGGACTATGTTTCAAAGTGGATTGAGGCAGTTCTGAGTAGGACCAATGACAACAAAGTAGTCATACGATTCCTCAAGGAAAATATTTTTTCTAGATTTGAAACTCTAAAGGCCATCATTAGTGATGGCGGGTCTCACTTTTGCAATAGGACATTTGAGGCTTTGATGAAGAAATATGACATCAAGCATAAAATGAGCACCCCATACCACCCATAAACAAGTGGGCAAGCTGAGATTTCTAATCGGGAAATCAAACACATTTTAAAGAAAACTATAAGGCCAGATATGAAGGATTGGTCCCTCAGACTATCCGACGCTTTATGGGCTTATAAGACTACTTATAAGACCCCGATTGGAATGTCTCCATAAAGATTGGTGTATGGGAAGGCTTGCCACTTGCCTGTGGAATTGGAAGATAGAGCCTACCGGATAATAAAGAAATTAAACTTTGATATGGACCAAGTAAGTGGACAAAGGAAATTAGAGTTAAATGAATTAAAGGAGCTGAGAAGAGACTCTTATGAAAATTCTAAAATCTACAAAGAGAGGACCAAAGCTTTTCATTACAAAAACATTCTGAGGAAAAATTTTGAATCTCAGCGAAAGGTCCTATTGTACAATTCTCATCTCCAGTTTTTTTCAGGAAAGTTAAGATTAAGATGGACAGGCTCGTTCATTATGAAGAATGTTTATACTCATGGGGCTATTGAAATTGAGAATCCATGTGACAATGTGTATAAGGTTAATGGTCAGAGATTGAAGCCTTATGTAGAAAACTTTCATTTAGGAGAGGAGTCCGTCCCTCTTCATGAGTCAGAATATTCAGATTGATGCTCCTAGTCTGATGGAGCATTTGTGTAGGATTTGTATCATATTCAATTTTTTTAGTGTCACCTAGCAGGTGAGTTCTTCATGGTAGGTACTATCCACCATTTCTTTTATTTTTATTGTTCTTTGCATTACATTATCATTACATTGGGGACAATGTAGATTTTAGGTTAGGGGTGTGGATAGTCATCATGTGAGTTTTTTTTTTTTTTTAGGTTTTAGTTTATTTATTTATTTATTAGGTTTCAGTTAGGTTTAAGTTTTTTTGTTTAAAGGTTTATGCGAAATTTTTTTTAACATTTTCAAAATAATATGTTTATATACAGGAATGTGAACATGATATCATGCAAATTCTAAAGGCAAAGTTAATACTTAGTCTAGGTCGATAGTAGTCAGAAATCTGATAATAAAAAATTATAGACTTGAGTTCAATTATCTAATCACTAGTTTAAAGTGAGTTGTAATTTGATGTATTAAATTCACAATACACCCTAGCTAACTAAGTGAGGAATATGATATGTGAACTAGAATAACAACTTTTAATTCAAACAAGGTTGAATGAACTAGTACCATTGATATATGCTTAAAAGAGAGAATATTGAAGGAAAAAGAAAATTTTATTATAGAGCATGAATGCAATGACCATAACAATCCGAAGTAAGGATACCTAAGTATCCATTACTGTTACCATTACAAGTACGATACCTTAGGTTATGAAGCAAACCCGGTGGGAATCTTCATCTAAGGGTGGTCTATAATAATAAGGATATAATGATAAAAGAAGAAATGATATGAAGAAAATGAGATAACTAGAGATTTCATATTCTTGGAATGATTGAAAGGAGTTAGGATAGAGAACATGCATATTTCTTAAAGTTAGACTAGTGTCATGAAGCACCTAAGGATATTGGATCATAACTATTCTAAATTTTGATTAGGTTTCTGAACTCAAGGATATAATGGATTAAGAAATTGAGATTCTAACTAACTTCAGACTTAGGTTAAGTGTTGTTTTGTTTTGAAATTCATATGATGAATGAAGGCATAATTGTATAAATTTCTAAGTGTTGAACTATTTTTTATGTTTTTAATGTTTGAGGGTAACATTTCTAGAAACCCTCACGAGACTATAACTCATCCACTAGGGGTAACCTAGGGGTTTAAAGGCTTGTTACATATGCTAAATGCAATCGAGATTACCTGCGGAAGTGGTGTAGTTAGAATTTTTTTCATTTTAATTTCGTTTCTAAAATTAGTTTTTATTTGTTTTTGCTTATTTTGCTCGGGACTAACAAAATATTGGTTGGGGGTTATATTGAGATTCAAATATTGCATAATTTTTCTCATTTATATCTTGGTTTTATGAACATGAATCAGCTTAATATTCTATTTTACTCATGTATGTGTTACAAGGTGAATTTAAGAGTTTGGTTTGAAAAAGGGTGCTAAAAAGCATGGATTTGATACTCAAAAATCACCAAGGTAAGGGATGGAACTTAGGAGATCAAGATTGAAGAATTCACATGCTAAAGATCCAAAAAAACCAAGTGAGGATGAAGAGAATCGAAGATTTGAAGTGGAGAATCCTGAAATTGTCTTGAAAATATATTCTGAAGCTTTGAAGTCTATTTTGAAAAACTGCGCAACTTGAAGACTATTTTAACGAAACTGTGCAGCGAGAAGTCTATTTTGAAAAACTGCGTAAATTTGAGATGGTTTCTAGAGTTTTCTAACTTTGTACGAAAATTGGAGTTCCCCACTTATAAATAGGGCTTCCTAGGGCATTTCTAAGCATCATTAAAAACATTCAAGAATAAAATTTAGAATTTTTAAAGAGTTTTTAATTTTATTAAAGTTTTATAAGTTATTTTTTTCCCTTTAGATCTTTTCTATTTGCATTTATTTCTTTCTTGTTGCTTTTTATTTCTAAAATTTAATTATATTTTTTTAGTTTCCTCTAGCCCAATGTAGAAGGGAAGCACACGGGTTTAATAATTCTTTAAGATATGATGATTGATTGTTTTAATGATGAGAAGAATGGTGTATTGTTGAGGGTCAAATATTGCATATCAGACCCCAGTTATTGTTTAGATTTACGAACATGGTACTATTTAACAGCCCGATTTAATAGTGTTTGTGCTGCAAGGTATATTTATAAGCTTGGATTGAAATGGGGTACTAAAAGCATGGAATTAACGCTCAGAATGCACCAAGTCAAGGGACGGACTCCAACAGACCGAGATCGATGGATATACATGCCAAAGATCTAAGAAAACGGAGAAACTGAAGCTCAAGTGGCCTGAAAGACATCTAGAATGCAAGATCATAGGGTTCTCACCATTCGTTCGGCTCGAAACTTCATACAGGACCTAAAGACCAAATATTAACCGTAAATATCGAAATTCATCCGTTGGATCCTTGTAAAAGAGGCCCAATGGACAGATCAGCCCATAAATTAATGATGTGGGACCCACCTAAGATTTGGATATACTTTAATTTTAGTATAAACCCTTTAAATTAGATGGGGAACGATATGGACGGATCAAATATCATATATACATCACGAGTGGACTCCACTGGCAGCACCAGTGCACAGTGCACAAGTGCACTCGATGTGCACTGCATAGAGACAACGGGTCAGCGGGCGCTGACCCGATCCGTTTCTTGCGTACACAACGTCCGCAAGGTGGGGACGCTATCTGCATTGTGGGCCCCACCCATTATACTGTTTGATAATCCGAACCGTTAAATTGTCCTATAAGGTGGGTATTACCCTCGCCTAGGTATCTTCTTGCCACCATGCAAGCTAGTAAAAGATCCTAATCGTTAAACACAGGATGGACGGCGGAGTAGATAAGCTCCTGGGCCACACTGATTTCACT